>NW_010553223.1:411-1595 GCF_000687285.1 Phaethon lepturus | reverse complement strand
TACGCGAGTCGGGGGGGCGCGCGCCCTGCCGGTGGGGCCCGGGCTTTCGGGTATAGACCATCCTTTGCTCCTTTAAGTGTGTTTTCAGGAATTAAATTTGTTTGTGTCCTTGGAAGATTGCAAACGGAGTAGCTCGCTCGGATCAGTATTTTTCTTCCCTCTAAAAGAGTATCGGTAAATATTATTTTTAAAAAGTCCAGTCTGTAATCTGGGACCTCTGGCCCCTTTTCCTCGCTGACCTGAGGCCACGGCATCATGTAGGATCAGAGCACCCCAAACCTGGCGCTCGGCCGTGCCGGGAGCGAGCGGGGTCTTGGGGTGCTGCCGGGCGGAATGGGCAGGGAAGCACAACTCCTGCTTCGGTCCCTGGGGCTGAGCCGTACCCTCCGGCAGCGATGTCGCTATTTTCGTCCGGATTAAAGGGAAATTAAAATTAATCCTCAGAGTCCCGGGAGATCTCTGGGGTTTAGCATTTTTTCCCTGATCATTCATTATTTTTAGCAGATGCTTTTTATTTTTAGCTCCCTGCAAAGGCAGCAGGTACTCGGCATCCCCTCCCCGTCCCAGCGTCCCCGTCATCGGAGCAGGAGAAAGGCCGTGGTACCCGGGCAGCCCCGGCTCGGGCAGGACCTCGAGGGCAGGGCTCCCGGAGGGGACGCGCGCGCCAACGCGTTTGCATCGTTACCTCAATTTCAAACCAACCAGCCGGGTTTCAGCCGAGCTGCTTTGCACTTGCGCCAGCACAGGCGAGCTGGGAGCTCAGCCCCGTCTCCCTCCCTTCTCTTACCATAACAGTCTTTCTTAAATCATTTTGCTGCGTCACGTCTTTGCCTCCTGTATTTGCATTTTGTCGGCAAGGAAAAAACATGTCTATAAAGAGAGAGAAAACCACCGTTCTATTACCCTCTCCCGTCACTGCCGCTGCCTTGCTGCATGGGGGAGAGTTCCACAGGGTGCGGGGAGAGCAAGGCCAGCGGCTGCCTGCGCCCGGCCGAGCAAATCCGGAGGTGAAAACTGCGGGAACTTGTG
This sequence comes from Phaethon lepturus, assembly GCF_000687285.1. Taxonomy (NCBI): domain Eukaryota; kingdom Metazoa; phylum Chordata; class Aves; order Phaethontiformes; family Phaethontidae; genus Phaethon; species Phaethon lepturus. The sequence continues at coordinate 566 of NW_010553223.1, read as the reverse complement.
TTTTTTTAAGTTGCTGGGTCTTTCCAGCTGCTCGTGAAGAAATTCCTCCTGGTAGCAGGGAAAATAAAACTGGCTGGGACTGGCTGCCCCAGCCAGCGCTCCTCAGAAAGGAAAATATTAAAACCTGCCCGTTAATCAACTGTAAAAAATCTGAG
>NW_010553223.1:0-251 GCF_000687285.1 Phaethon lepturus | reverse complement strand
CGCTCTCCCCTCCGCCCGCGGGCGAGGGGAACCCTGTTAATAACGTCAATGGGCGAGGGGCGAAACAAGGGCTCCTTCCCCAAAATAACCCGAACTTGGAGGAGCTGCGGCAGCTGTACGTCCGTAAAGTTGCCGTCACTGCCGGGTGCCGCCGGGGTTTGGATCAGACCAGTAGTGACCATCAACCTGTCCTCCGCTCCCAAATTTCTCTTGTCTGGGGGGTTTCTTTTCTGACCAGGGTGCTCAGCAGC
>NW_010553222.1:425-1335 GCF_000687285.1 Phaethon lepturus | reverse complement strand
AGCGGCTCCGGCACTTAGTGTTGCTGTCACCAAAGCCTTGTCCTTTGCTGGCCAGGAAAGTAGGGCTGAACTTGTCACTTGCTTGAAATGCCCTAAAAGGCGAGGAGCCTTCTGTGCCCTGGGAGGCTGCGTTGTAGTAGGAATCCATGGCAGCCGGATCACAATAAGAAACACAAGTATCAGCATTCATTCCTAAAATTAAAAGGCCCGAGTGTCCTTAATGCGCTTGGAGGGGCACCAGGAACCTCTCTTTCTCTCTCCCTCTCGCATACGCACACACTCACAGCTGGGCCAGGGAGCTCTAAGAGGATTCAGATGTTCTTGAAAGCTGACCAGATCTCCAAACCCCCTTAAGATCTCGCACAGTAAAAGGGGTCTTTTTCTTTCCCTCCCTCTCTCCCTCCCTCCCTCTCTCTCTCACACACACACACTTGCCCTCCGCCTCTCCCTCCAAACTATCTACACGCTAAAGAGGCTCTTCTCCGCACTTTCCCCCCCTCACGCATTCCGCCCTTTCCCCCCCTCACGCAAAGGGAGAGGAAAAAAAAAAAAAAAAGAGAGAGAAAGACCTCTCCCCCAATTAATATGTAGATGATGACAGTGGAGGGGAGGGGGCCCAGGAAGAGGGGTGTGTGTATGAGTATGGGGGTGTGTGGAATCAGAGGGGGGTGGGGGTCATATCTTTTGCGTTAAAAAACAAAACCCAAAAACTAACCCCAAAAGTTTTTATAGTTAAAAAATAGAAAATCAAACAGATGACATGAACGCCACGAAAGGATGAACGTGGGACCCACGCAGGCGGAAGCGTCGGGGAACATTTAATGGTCCTGACACGCTGGGCTCGCTCCGGCCCTCTCCGCTGCTCACTTGTCCCCAGCTGCGGGGACCCCCGGCGCCCCCTCCCCCCCGG
>NW_010553222.1:0-256 GCF_000687285.1 Phaethon lepturus | reverse complement strand
TTCCCCCCACCTCCCCTTAACCCCTTCAGGGTCGGCAGCTCTCCCAGCGCGGCCCTGAGCCGTCTGCACCCCCGGGCACGGCGGTGCCGCGCTCGCCCAGCGCATCGCCAGGCGAGCTCCCCTCGCCCCACGGTTCTGATCGTCGGTATTGATTTACCTCTAAAAAACATGCTCGCTCCAGGTGTAAAATAACTGGGTCAAAAGCGGGAGGGCAGCAGGGAGGGATTTGGATTTTAACAGGGTCGCCGAGCACAAA
>NW_010553221.1:0-1657 GCF_000687285.1 Phaethon lepturus | reverse complement strand
TTAATCCGAAAAGCTCCAGTCACCACATTTAACCAGTTGGAGAAGGCTTGTGAAGGCAAGGGGTGGGGAGCACACATTAATGAGTTGCATTCAGAATGTAGTTGAGAGATGCCTTCATGAAACAAAAAACCAAAAGCAGTTCAAATCAAGAGATGTTTTCTGCTTTTTGAATCAGTATCGCTTATTCATTGTTCGCCGAGTTGCATGCAGTGCCAACAATATAAAACATGGTTTAAGCTTTATTTCAGATTTATAGAAATAAAGTACATGCAGAATTATGCTTTATTATTATTTTACAGTTTTTAATATTGGATACGTTGCTTAAAATGAATTAATTTAAAAATTGGATTTCTTACTCTATTCATGGTTTCAAAGAACTACAGTTACTAAAGAGCATGTAAATTCTTTTTTTCAGGTGTCACTGTGATCTGCAGTGCAGATGTATGGTGAGCAGTACTGTTTTGGGATAGCAGAAATGAGGAGGAATTCAGTTGAGTAGAGACTGGAGCACTTTCACTACAAAATTTGGCATCTGGTATAGTAACTAAATCCATGAGACCCGACAAATATGAATATAGCAGAGTCCCTGTAGCTGCTGCACAGATTATAAATAGTAGCATGCGTTGGAAGCAGATCAAGAATCTGGTGGAGTGAGCACTATCAATCAGCGGGAGAGGTATGTCAACCAGCTGATAACAACGCATTAGCTGTGCTGGCAGCAAGGGGGGATCCTTTCTGAAAGCCTTGCTGGTGAGCCTTATGGAGCAGCTCTTCATGCTTAAGGAAGTAAAGGGGGATTGTGAATGATTTATTCTGTTATCCTAGTATCTGAGAGCTCTACTGTAGCAGTGTAGCTTCTCCTCTTTGGAAGTGTAAGGCAAGTGTTTGGATTTATGTAAAACTCTGGTGAATTTGGGAAGGAATTCTGCACGAGGTCCTTATGAAATCCTCCATACAAAATAAACCCACAAAAGAGTTCGTCCACAGGGACCCGAGAACACTTAAAAGTCCTGGCTGTAATAATGAAAACTGAAAACAGTGCTGTGAGAGTAAGATGGTAAGCTTTAAAGGGTGCCTTAAGATAGCTCCATAAGCTTCCAATAATGCTGAGGTCCCAGGCTGGAAGGGTGAGATCTCTGCAACAGCATACGCTTGCTATTGGAATAACATAACTGTCCTATTAGATGGAGATGATGACTCTGTTGGCACAGAGGATGAGTGCAGCATCCATCAAGGTATTCCTAAAAGCTCCCAAGAAGCCTCCTCTCTCGTTCATGCCAAGAATGACAGTTAAGCTCCTCACTTCATGTCCTGATTTAGAAGAAATTTTAAACAGGCATTTGGGGAATTTCATCCCTTTTCAGAGATTTCAAAGGGCATCTGCTGCGGTGGTGTGGTTTAACCCATCAGGTAGCTAAAACAACTACACAGCTGTACGTTCACCTTCCCCCCCATCAGAAAAAAAGGTAGAACTTATGGGTTGAGATAAAGACAGTTTAATAGGACAGGAAAAAAAAGAGAATGATAATAAGAATGATAAAAGCATATACAAACAAGCGATGCACAGCACAACTGTTTACCACCTGCTAACCGATGCCCAGTTAGTTCCTGAGCCATGGCACCTCTCCGGACAACTCCCCCAGTTTATATACTGAGC
>NW_010553220.1:0-20144 GCF_000687285.1 Phaethon lepturus | reverse complement strand
GAACCTGAAGCGAGGGGGTGGAGCCTAGCGGGCGGGAGGCCGCCGAGGGCGGGCGCTGGCTTTCTCACGGACGGGATGTTCGCACGGGATGGGCGGCAGGAGCGCGCAGCGGAACGGACCTGGCGGAGCGATACGGCGCGGTAAGGAGGTACCGGCGGAGGGGACTTTCTCGGCTGGAAAACGTGTGTCTCTTTTTTTACGTCACTTGTGAACAAATCTCTGCATGGACGAGCTGGCTCAGCTCTTGTGATTTCAAATTAAAACCGGGAGCGAAGTACAGCAGAGCTGTGAAATGAAGGAGGCCGAGACGGGAGGTGCAGGGAGGAAGTTTAATGCCACCCGCGCCCCAGGCACACCTCTTGCTGACGCCCGGCTTCCAAAGTAGCCGCCTTTAGTCTAAAACTTGGGGGCGCGCTCCCCCTTCTGTGCCCACACCCGCTGCAGCAAGGGGCCGGCCAATACCAGAGTTAGGTGTAGCTTAACACGCAACGTTTCTTCTAAATCTGGTTCAGCCTCCGACGACACGTTTCCTCATCCATGCTCAGGCCTGGAGAACAGACTAGCACTCGTCCTCTTCAACAGCGCTGAAGACGCTTTTGCAAAAAGTGTGTCGGGTATTTACAGCTGATTCTAAGTTTTCTTTAGCTACGAGGAACATCGTGTACGTAGAAACTCCGCGCGCACTTAACATACACAAGGGTCCGTACGAACTGAAGTTAGCTACGGTATTCAGTAGGATAATAAATATGAATAAAACCTAAGAGCTGACAGTACAACAGAAGAGTAAAAGTGGGGTTTTTAAAGTGTTTTGGACTTGATATTGAACCGCCTCCATTTAAAAAAAAAAATTACTCCTTTTCCATATCAAGCTGCAGCCTCAAAAAAAGCAATTAGTCCATCTTGATCGCAGCCATCCAGGATTTCCAGAAGAAGAGGAACTTTGGTTTTCACATTGGTGCCTTTAAATTTAAATTTATCTATGAAGAGATCTGTGATCATACCTGTGAAGGTAAAATCCCAAGACTTATTATTTGCCTTCTTTTCATTATGAGGTATTTCTACTTTTAACTTGTTATTATGTACTACCTATTTTAGAGGATTCTGGGTTTAGAGACAAGATTCTTGTTAAACTTCACTTTTTAAACAACTGTGTACTTTTACACAAACCCCAAATGCTGTCAGAAGAGCCCAGATTCCAGCATCATTCCAAAGTGTGTATTTCTGCCTTAGAATTACCCACATCTGAAACACTAGAGGGAAACTACCACCGGATGGACAACAAGGACTCTGCTTAGGCTGAGCATACACAGGCTTATTAAAGCTGGTGTCTGGCAGAGATTCTCCGAGGTGAGGTACAGAGAACACCGGAGAAGGTTACAGAATCTCCTTCGCTAAGTAAGATCATCTCCTGCAAGTCTCCCCACCCCACGTGCGTTTTTCTGATGTTTTGCAAACCTTACCCACTCAGAACTTAATCACTCATTTAACTTGTATGTATTTCTAAATGCCATCTTGAATTTGAATACGATCTTTAATCACATCCATAAAGACAAGGATCATCTGAATATAAGATTTGTCTATTAAACAAAAAGTCGAAAAGTCACTTGCAAATAATCCTGGTATTTTCCTTCTCGGCAATATGCTTGTGATGCCAAATCAGTTTTGGAAGTTCTCAGGTGAACAACTCTTGAGAACCTTTACAGTTACTCCAAGTTTGTAGTAGCATACAAGCCATTTTCAGTATGTGCTACGTTTTATTGCCTCACCTTTGACTTAGCAATTTTATGATCAAAACCACTGTGTAAATATAGAGCCTTGGCTGTATGACCAAGCAGGCACACATACTTCCATATCTAAGGTTGTCCTGAAGCTACCCAAGTGTATCCACTTACCCAATTATTTAAATGCTGCTAATGCTGACTTCATAACTACTTCAGTCATGTCCAGCATCCTCTCTGGACATGAAGTTGCATTTAAATAAAAAACTGAATAGAGCAACAAACCATAAAGTCTCTCAAGATGTGCAGGTTGTCTCTTGTATTCCTCCAGCAGCTGATCTGCCTCTTCCAAAATGCTGCGGTATTTTGGCAGCAGGAAGTCCACATTTCCTTCATGAACTTGTAATTCCTTGAAGACATTTTAAATCGTAACAATTAACGGCAGTTAAGTATCATAAGAGCATAAAAGTAAGAAGAAATTAAGCTTGGCCCTGACAGGAGGAAGTACTTCAGAGACAAGACAGTCCCCTTCTGAAAATAACTTTTGCTAGTTTAAAGTGCCTCATTTTCTGGTCCTCTAATGGAATGTCAGGTGTTACTTGTCACTTCATAGACTGGATTCTCAAAATCCTGCATATTTCAGCTTCCAGCTCTTGAGTGCTGCCAGAACAGGATCACGCCACAGCCCAGCCCCTACAGAAATCAAGCCTACTGAAGGCTCAAAGCCTTCACCATGTCTTCATTTTTAGAGTAAGTAAATTCCTAGAAAATGTAGCACACGCTGAAGTCTGAAGGTAAAAGTAAACTCTGAAAGTATCACTCAATTCATGACAGCAAAAAGTTTTCAAGACCTCCTCTAATATGTCCCAGTCTACTGTCAGACTTTAATTTAAGATGGTTGACAGTGTAGATCTTTTTATCCCCCACAAAAAGACTGTTCTTTTCCAGATGAAAGGTAATTATGCTATGCATCGTGAGGTCTGCTGGGATAACAGCTTTCATCAATCACCAGATTATGCTACTGCCTATGAATAGGTTATTATCCAAAAAATGAGTGACAAAAAAAGTTCTCCAAAAAGATTTGCTGCCTAAAAAAAGCCTGAAACAGGCAAGATGTGCAAAATCATTATTATTGCACTAACATAACACGCATTAAGAATAAATTCTCTATTATTCTTTACGTCTCCGATTTGCCAAATCAAGCCCAAGTAAAATACTTCTAGTGATAATAAAGATACACACTATTCTCATTGGTAGTCAGTTTTTCTACTAACTAAAGAGTTCTGGCAACTAGTATTTGATTCCCCCAAAGGGCAAGAGAGACCTGGTTGTCCATTTTCATCTTCCCTCATCCTGAAAAAAAAAAATTCCAAGAGAGATGATGGCAAGCTTTTGATGGTAAAATCCTGGTTGGTGGAAAAAGTCCAAGAACTGAGACAAGCTGCCTAGCTGGTACGTCCCCAAGACTAACCGTTGAGGAGGGTATGAAGCAAAAGATTAAAAACCAGGCAATTCAGAAATTATGACACAGTGGGATGAAGTTCCAAAGCAAGGAAGTTGCTCCTGGCCTGGATGATCATCCCCAATTCTAAAAAACTTTTAAAGGTTAGTGGACAGAGACAAAGAAGGAACTGGAAAATAACAGCAGGTAAAAAGAGAATGTTAGATGATAAAGCTGGCTGCCTTCTACTGTCCTATTTAGCATCCTCAACATCAGTCAGTTATCCTCCGTATTATTCACCAGCTATATAGTACAAATGGCAATTTCCCTTGAAGAAGTCTGTCTCCTACATAATTAAAATACACGTCCCAGGAAGAGAAACGGAATGGATACCAGTATGACACGCATCTGACTTGAGCCGTACAGCTTGGTATCTGACAACATAATCCCCCACAAAAAGCCTTCCACGGGAGTTCAGATACTTACTCTCAAAGCATCTATTAAGTGAACCTTCTTGGCCAAGAGCTGCTGATACTCTAATTTAGGGTGGATAAGCTTTAATGTGTGCCTCACAGATTCTTCATTTATGTCTAGTAGGGAGTAAAAAAAAAAAACCAACACGCAAATGAATACTAAATATGCCATTTATAAGAACATAAAATGAAGTGAAGGACAACAAAATAGAGAAGAAAGTTTTACCATAGGATATGTTGAGATTAATCTTCCTTTTAGTAGCCTCTTTGGAAAGCACATCTTTTAGGATGGATATTGTAGAAATGTTGTCAGACTTAAAAGATCCCTCACCTTTTCTGTAACGGAAGAAAAATTTTAAACAAACAAACTTAAACACACACACACACATTAGGTCTGTCCCTACATTAAAACAGAAGGCCTGTAAAAACGATTTTCCATATATCAGATTGGCTGTATAGACAACCTATGCTGTTCTCTCCTTCCCTATTCCCAGTGTAATCTCGTCAGAGAACAGTTTGTTCCAATAAGTAAGACAAAGCAGCATACACAAATCTCAGGTACACACAAAGCTGTTACCTTTACTGTACGGCACTAAGGTCATGCAAGTAAGATCTCCGACTGTATTCATTCCTCCTAAGTTTCATCATTGCAATACCTTGAAGCCAAACAGCAGGCTTCAATACCAGAAGGGAGAAAAAACACTCTCCCCTTCCCCAGCCAAAAAACACCACCCAACAACTTTCTACATTATGAGTAGACAACACTATGGTAAGCTGGGAGCAGGCTGGAATCTGTATAATTACAACAACTCGTTTTTCCTGCTTTACAGTCCCATTTTCAGGTGGTTTACATAATTTGCTGAAGGAAGATACAACTAATTATCTGAGAACAAAGTATTAAACACAGAAATAATATTTGCCTAATATAAGTTGCAGAAAAAGGTTTTCATCTTAATGCTTATTCGTATTTTTGTTTGCATGAAGTATTAAATGCCTTTTAAGTGATTTCTGCTTCTCAAAAAAAAAAAGTTAGAAAACAATAGGCATTACAAAATAATTTCACTATATTAGCTAGCTAGGTTCTTTGAATTCTAAAAGCAAGTCATGATCCTAAAAATATATCAAGGCTTTCCTCCCTGGCCATTTTGGTTTTTGGAACAGCTTCAAGAAAATCCCTATTCAAGTTACAGATTGCATCATTACTGGATAATGCTCACCCCTGGTAACGTCTGACAATGGTTTTTGCAAAATAGATCCTCTCTAATGGCAGTTTTGATGGGGCTGGGAGTGGTGACCAGTGGTATGTGCATGAAATGGTACTCACAGACTGGTCAAGAATGAAAAAGACAAAAGGCCCATCGTAGTCACACTGTGCTTTAATAACTGTGTTTTACCTGTAAGTACTTTCAAGCTGAGTACCCAGGAAGGTGTTCTGAAAGTAGAAGGTGATACTCTCTCCAGCAGGCGTCTTTTCAGGCACTTCAGGCAAGCAAAACACAACCCAGGAATGAATTTCAGCAAAACTGAACTGGCCTTTGAGCGTCAGTGTATTCATGGGTCTATGACATTATGAAATTAAATTAAAAAAAAAAAAGTTAATAGTTATCAAGGAGGGGCACCGTCAATGCGCTCGTTATCCACATGAAAAAAGTTTAGTTCCACGTGGTGGTTTCCTTTTAATCAACACCCTATAAAAAGTCAGGGATCTTGCTAAGTAGTCACATATTGCAGATTGCAGCTACCTTTCTGTACTTGAAGACAAAAAGCTATGCGTACATTCAAATTTTATCTCGTAGTAGGCATGCCAGAACTGGATAAGAAACTAGTTGGAAGGTTTTGACATCTCCCATTTCAAGTTGTTAAACCTGAACCTTATGACAAAAAGGTACATAACTGACAACACAGCAAATATGACTAACAGCCTCCCATGCTGTAAACCACAGACATAGCATTTCTATCAAGAACGAGGCAGAATGGAGCTCATTTGCGCATTAGGTAAAAAGCATTTGGTATCATTCCTTCCATCTGTTTTGTTCTAAAGCAAGCAATACTTTGGTGGCAATACAAGATGTTAATTGAGGATGGGGAAAAATCAAGTGGACATTGCATAAAATAGTAGGTTCCTAACAGAGAGAAAAGGGGCAAAAGAAGTCTTGGCTCAATTGTGGAGCTACATTAGCTATGGGAAAGAATTACACTAAAAGGGTGGAGGGGAGAACGGGTCTGAAACCGAAAAGACTGCGGTTACTAACAGGAGAGTTTCCTTTCTACCACACCCTCAGCAACACTAACACATGGGGCTGCACTATAACCCAGGTCAGTAAAATGAAAAATAACCTGAAAAGAAAGATAAGGAATGGCAAGGAAAGCAGGAACCCATTAAATCCACATTTTCTCTCAGAAAACCTGTAAAATGCTACAGGCTCAAAATTGTAGGCTAAGGGCTAGAAATGACATACTTAGGTTTATAAAGCAACCGCTGTTTCAGCTGGATTGTGTCAGTTTTTCAAGAGAAAAAGGCATTCATTTTTCTTTGCAAATACCTGTCATGGTCAATAGAATGAGTCCTCTGATGAAGCGAAAGTGGTTTAATCTGATATTGATGAACTTGGCAGGTTTTTGGTTGAATTCTTGGAGTTACATACGCCTGAAGTGTCCCATACTGGCCTTCAATCGATCGAACCTGCAGAAATAAAAGCAAAACCCACAAAAAAGAACAAAAGGGAAAATATGAATTTACCACTATTCGGAAAATTGGTGGGTGTTCAAAATATGTTAAAGACAGACTGTAGTACTTCAAGAATATTTAAAGTACTATATTTGCTTGACAGTGCCACTGAATAGAGGAGATCAAGAATGTTTTAAAACTACATTAAGTAGTGTCCAGTGAAGTGCTGCTATATTAGAGGAATGAAATATTAAGAAAATAAAACCTGCTAACTTACTTTCTGATTAGTTAAAATAAAAAGTCTGTAACTTGCTTCTAATTCTTCACTGGCCACATTACTCTCTTTTTTTTTAAATGAAGGAACAATACATTCTGTAGCAGTTGGCAGCAAAGAATAAATCAAAAAATTTAAGAGAGTAAACTGAATTCCAAAATATGCATTCATCTCTTCATAACAAAGTTCTTCCTGAGCTATTTTTGGAAACGCAAGAGGCCAGATTTAAGTTCAAGTCTCAGAATACTCAACAAGCAGGATGTACAAACACGTTCAAGACACAGGATGCACTCTCCACACCTCTGAGGGCACACCAATGCATCAGTCACTTCTTTGATGAGACCAGTTAGACTGCGCTAAGAAGTCTGCCACTCACACAGAACTGACAAGAAACAGGAGAGTCCCAGCTACAGCGCCAACACAGCTGCGAAAGTAGGCAGAAGAGCTACTGAAACAGCTTTATACAAACAAAAGAGCAGATTGGAGTTGAAGTACAGGTTTGCTTTATAACCCTGATTATGTCCCCTATTTTATAGGGTTCCAGAACTCCAAAAGAGTAAAGTAAAGTATCTTAGAGTAAAGATTTACTTTACGCTTAAGAGTAAAGTATCTTAATAAAGAGATCCCTTTGGAAATAAAATCACCAAGACTTAAAAGTTGTATCATCTGCATGTGCACAGAAATACAAAAAGAGAATGAAATCCACACGGCAGGTGTAAATCACTGTAGATCCTCAGTGTATTGCAGCGAGGTGGCAGTAGAACCTGTGCAGACTGAATCCATCACATCAGAATCCAAATGCAAGAGTGATAGTACAGTGTTTTGACGACACACTGCACTATGACGACACACAACAGCAAGTTTATACATGTTTTTAGTGGGAGATTAAAAAAAAAAACAAACCCTCTTTCTGTGTATCATGAATGCATTTGATTCATTTTTCTCATGTTACTTACTCTTCACCTAGTATTTTCAACAGTAAAGGTGTCCAGGGTCATATCCCTAAATTGAAGTAAGAGCACTGAGACATAGGGAGATAAAGTGACCTGCTCAGAATCAATAATCACACTAATAGCATTTCTTTAGAAGGGGACCTGGGAAATAAGTCTTAGTTCTGCATGCTAGGTCCATTATTGCGACCTCACCAAGAAACAGACAACCACCCCCAACTTCCTCACATTTGATGCATCTTATGCAGGCTTAAATTTCTAACATTAACCTTTTGACTGAGAGTTTTACATTAACAAACACATATCACATTAGGAGGCTGCAGTATTAGGTGACTACATAAAGAGAAAAACTAGAGTTTGTGTGCATCTTGAGGATATTCCTAATCATTATTTCCTTCATGAGCTCCCCCTGTGGTAGCCACAAAACGTGTGGATTTGGTGGATTGTTAAAAATAGACCCCAAAACATCCACATGCCTTTAGTACAGCAAGCACGGAATGACGGGATTTGCTTCCTCTCCAAAATACAAATCCCGTCAATATTCCCTGGTTACTTTCCAGCGTAACTTCATTCAAACACTTTGAGGAAAAACAGTGCCAGAGCTTTCCTTTCCCATGCTTCTCTACACTTAAAGTTCCACACACTGGCTCCAGAATCAAGTATTTTCACAATTTGTGATCTCCCCACTGCTTTCATCTTAGGGACACTCAAGAAGGACCCCGGGCTCTCCTCTGAAACAGCACATTTTTAGAAGCCTTTAGAAACCCTACAGACAAACATAAAGGAACACAAGCCCCAGATTAGAAGGAAACAACCAGCAGCAGAAACTGGACCGATCATTTTCCCAGGCTCAGCAGTCAGTCCAGGTAGAGATCTCTCCATTCCTAAGCAGACATCTACATAACCATTAATTAATCATGGAAAATACACTGGAGCATTTTACCTTAAGTTCAAGTCTGGTAGTGTTTGCCTGGCATCGGTAAGTCGCAAGAAGAAAGTTGCTATTTGGCTGTAAACAGAAAAAAAACCCACAGGAAAATAAGACAAAACAGGTCTGTGGATTCACAAAAGTTCTACTCATCTGTTTTAACTGTAAACATGTACAGTAAAGTTTTTGCTTGCTATATATAGCTATTTTACAACAGTTACATACAAAAAAAGTAATCTTTGGTTCCCTCGACTGTTCCAATTAATTTTAATGGTAGTAGAATTTAGAAGATTTCTCTCTATATAAGGAGAAATCAACAGAAGTGTACTACACTCTTTAATACCACCACAAAATTACATAGGTATCTATTTTTCATCTGAAGAATGTATCTGTCAGCCTGTCCCCACTCATCTGCAATATTAGTCCAACATCCAAAAACTGAAGTAAGATCAGTAAGAAAACACACACACAAAAAAAGCTAAGTTAATCATCATGAATGACAAGAAACTTAAAATAAAAAGTTGATTTCTGAAAGCTCCAGGGTAGAGCAATGATGTACAAATTTACTTCTTAAAACTAAAATACTTAAGAGGACAGTCACAGGGAAAAAGACTTCACAGAAGATTTTCATAATGCTAAGGTAGTTTCTGGATTTTCCCCTAAGCACCATTAGTGATTCTGTAAGTATTTAAGTTTATAATTATTACATAAAAAATGCACTTAAACAAATGTATCCCCATACAGCAGAATTTTCATGTTCTAAAGTGATTCTTAAGACACACAGTAAGAAAGAAATACCATGTTCTTCACCTAAATTACTTTGAAGTAAACATATGTGATACTGGCAAATCCAGAGAAGACAGCAATACTGAATGTGTCTTTCACATTTCTCATCAGGCCGGGAAAAAAAGCACGAGAGCAGTTGCTCCTGGATCCTTTTGCACATATTTAGCTTTCCTTATGTCAGGACCTGCCACTAACTCCTAATTCTGCAGTATCTCTGATGAAGCTGAGCTCTCCAAAATTACCAAATGAGTAATTTAACTCAATATATTTAATATTACAAGTATGCAAGTCCAAATTCTATTTTTAATATACACTATTAAAAGCTTTCATCATGTGCTCTCTGTAAACATAATTTCTTTTCTTTCATTTACCTCAGAATCACAGCTGCTAAAACTAACAACAGCAGAATTTTTATCCACATCCAGCAAGTCTATTGGGACATCACTCTGCAGAACATGAGGAAAGAAAAATAAAGAGCTTAAGTTCCTGAGCACCTTCCAATACATTTATTCTCTAACTGTCATCAATTATTTTAATAAAGGAGAGGCAATGATTGCTTCAGCCAAGAGGTAAAAGCCTAACAAACACACAAGTTACTACTTAATCCCAGAGTAACATGATGATCATATTCTTTTACGGAGTCCTGAACTCGTGTGGCTGGCTAACAAGAACTTCAGTACGAGATGCGTAACGGTCTTTCAGACATGAAAGTATATTCACATCTTTCATGAAAGACATGAAAGCATACTTTCTTCATATGCATGACACATATTCGTGATTGAAGTTGTTTTCCTACTTCAATAGGGGATTACAATATTCATTCAAGAAACCAAGAGTGATATTACCTAATTATTAATGATCCTTTTACTTACAGTAGCACCTCTGACACAGACTGCTTCTTATCTAGATGTGTTTTCACTGGAATTAAAATTAAATCTAATACCATTTTAAAAATTAGATTAAAGGTATTAGAATGATGAATTACTTAATTTGGTACTGCTTTATAACTTCACAGAAGTGTCACAAAACATTGATAAATATGCAACATACTTCCTACAAAATATTTTAAAAACAAGTTTTATTGTCTTCTCACAGCAGAGAAATACGAGATACTGCTTTGTATTTCTTTAAAAAAAAAGCTGTAAGTCCTAAAGTAATTAAGGTTGCTCTACATGCCAGGAGGATTTATCTCCAATTGCACACAAATCAGATGCTGTTCCATACTGAAAGTGCACAGGTGGCACACTATTCTAAAATTAGTTTGTCACTACTGAGGGTACTTAACTGGTGAGTGGAGAAGCTGCACCTCACTTAAGATTTAGTGAGTTAATTGCTGTTTAAGTGAGGAGAGACATGCAAAAGCAAACACAAAAGTTACATAGAAACCTACCAGTACAGCAGGCATTTTGGTCTATTTTGGTAGCGTAATATTGCTGTGTTCAATAAGGGTTTAAGTTGTCTTTATTCCCTAACGAGCATTTACAACAGTTACTTCAATATTGCAAGGCTATACACTTCAATTCCCTCTCGTAACAATTCAGACACTTAAAAACCCATATACTTAAGATACTGTAACTCGAATTGTCTCTGAATGTTTTATTTACACATCAAAGGAAGCCAACAAGAACAAAACCACACACACCTGCACCAGCACATTATCTATCGCTGTCTGCACCTCCAAGATGAGGCTGTAGCTAGCATCATCCTTATTTAATGTAAATTTGTCATTCACACTAAACGCAGGTACTGATGAAACAGCAGTACTGGATTGAGAAGACTGCTGGTATTTTTCACGTTCCTGAAGTACTTTCATCTGTAAGTGTTCCAATTCATTCCTAGAAAAGGGAAACCACACATAATGTCTTTCAAAAAAACCAACAACAACGAGAAAAGTTACCCTAGAAATTAAGTAGATGAAGCTTGCAGGACAATCATGTTTATCCAAAATTTTCCAACCAGAAGTGACTGGTGACTCCCCTTCCACATACATAACAAAGCTAAAATATAAATTATATCACATAAAAATGTAGATTCTACTGTACTTTGCCAAAAGAGATTTTGATGAGTCAGAGGAAAGGACAACTTTTTTCCTTTAAGACTACAACACATTTTGAATCATATGCTAGTGACTGCTTTACTCCCATCATTTAGAAGCTATAAGTAGCATGGAAGAGGGGAATCTTATCTTGCTGATACTGAAGAAGGCGGCATTAAGACATCATCATGGGAAGGCAAGATAGAAAGAGACTGCAAAATGAGGCTGCTATTTATTTATACTTTGAAAAGGCTTGATTCTACTTCTAGATACATTAATGATACAGAAAATCCAGTGAGATAGGAAGGAAAGATGGCAGTTCAGCTTTTAACATTCCAATTCTTCCATTTAAATTTCTTTCTAGTGCAATTACCTTAAGGATGAAATCTTGCTCTGCATTTCTTGGCTTAATTTTACTTCTTCACCTGATCCACCTTCTCTATGGACAGGTTCTGTAGTCAGTCCTGTCAGCCAGCCTAAACCAATATATGAAGTTTTTTATTCCATAGAAGCTATAAAGAAAAGTCTACACTCAGCTTTTGTATGTGTGGAGCAACGTTTGTCTCAGATACGGGGTAGAGACAATTGAGGCTTTAATTTAATCCTTTCTTTGGAGGATTAATCTACACACTGAGCATGATTTTTTATAGGTTTCATTCTTAACTTACAGATTGGAAAACATTACTTATTCTTTTTCATGAAGTACTTTGAGCAATAAATCCCTCTGTGGCAGTTTTTAACTGAGCGCTCAATTTTTTTCCCCACCTCCGTTTCTCTGACAAAACCTTGAATAATCAGCAGTACTAGTTGGAAAAAAAAACCCCAACAAAAAAAGCTGTGCAACGTGTTTATAGCAAACTCTATGTTGCACAGTGAATGCTGCCAGTTGAAGTGAAAAAAAAAAAATCATCTTTCTGTTTACTTAATCACATTTACTTATAAAAGCAAATACTAGTTGATTATATCCTGACACCTCAGGTATGATATGAAGACTTGAATGGGTGTTTATAGCTCTAGTTAAATCATCCAAGGCATGCAAACAGTAGGACAGCATTATTATAAAATGCACCACAAAAGCGGACATGTCCACAATCTTTCACGTTCCTTTGCTATCTACTTCAAGTACCAAGAAAGACCAATAATGGAGCACGAACTTTAAAAATATCCAAAGTAGTCCTATGCTGCCAGGCTTCAAATGTAACCTTTGCTGCTCTAAACACGTAATTTTCCTGATCTGCCAAACTCAGTCTACTGCACATCCTACCAGTTTACCTTTGAAAACCCACGGGTGAACATGGGCTTTCACTTTTTCCGTTCTTCTATTATTCATGGATCTTTGTAACATTCTCACAGACACTAAAAGAAGCCACAAAGGACTTTGGTATGATAGGCTGCAACAATACTGTGGCCAAAACAATTCATAAGAGATGAGGTATGAGAGTCTTTTAATCATCCAAAGACTATTTAAAAGAGGTACTTGAACATTATTACTTCTCAATAACTGACTGAGAATTGTATCTTGCCAATACATTATTTTGAATATGAGAGGTTTCAATGGGCTAATTTTTTAACACTGAAGATAATCAAAGAGAGAGAATTAGCAATATTTTTGCTCCCAGCAGTTAACACATGCAGCATGTTTATCATGGCCTCTGTCACAGTCAGGCCAGCAGCTCAAATCCTACAGAGGGGCTGTTGAGATACCTCACGAGGAAGCTTTATTTTCTACTAAAAGCAGAATCAACCCCATTAAAAGCTCTATAAAGCTGAAAACGAAGGAAATTACATAAAAGATGGGAAAACAAACAAGAAGATATGCATGTCTATCAGTATTTTTAATATAAAAAAAAATCCATAAATAATTCCTTCAGACATAACGTATTATTTCATCACAGTTCAGCAGCAGTCTACACCAGAGAATAATCAGCCACTGTGTTACACAGCAGAACACATTACGAATATCTTAAAATATAAAAACATTGCTTAAGTGTAGGAAAGAGTTTTTGAAATGCAAATATTAAAATCAGAAGAGATCTCTTCAACACCACATTATCCTGGTTCCGGTCAGAACAAAAATTTTAAGAGATATTAGTTGCACTAACAACATAGCCTGCTTCTTTTTATCACATCGTCACATGCAACATTTCTTGAGTAAATTTTATGAAGCTTACCTGAATATGTGGACGCTAAAATTTCATCATACCCATCTTTTCCTACACAGCCACCCTGGACTGATGCAATGCTCTCTGATAAAGCCTTCAAATAAATACATTCAAGCAGAGGGAAGTATCACTGCACTGATTTTAGAAGGTTTTTTTTAGAAGGGTTGCGCTTCTCCTTCTACCTGCATCACAAAATACCTACAGAGACACGCAATACCTAGACCTACAAAAGTGTAAGCCAGCTAATGACTATCACAGCTAAATAAGGGTGTTTTAACAAATGCATTCAGATTCTACTCTGCATAACAAAGACATTAAAAAGGAGTTTAAAGCAAAACACTGGTGGACAATATTTCTCCAGCAGGAATTAGCAATCTGCCTGAAGGCTAAAATAGTCACTATAGATCCAATCTACTATTTTAAACAGTTCATAAACAGAGTAATTATGCTCAGTAAAGTCCTGACAGATTACATTTATTATTTTACACGTAAAACACAAACTATACACAACATAGGCTTGTTTTTACCCTGAGAGATAAGCTCTGTATTAGGTTTCACCCAGGAGATACTTTAGTAGTCAACAGAGACAGAGGTTTAACTCACCCTGTACACTATTTTCATTTTTGCTCAAATCAGGACTATTTCACTTTCTGGTTCTTAAACACTGGAATATTGCTTTGAAGTTCATATTGTCAACATTACAGAGCTCAAATTAAAAACAACCCCCACATTTTAGTAGTAATCATCTTGCATATACTTTTAAGTTTTGCAAGACGGCTTTGGGGTTTTTTTTAATTCATTTTTTCTTGCAAAGAAGAGTATGATAAATGTGGGGCTTACATGATCATATCGAAGGACAGGCTCATCTGCACTCTCAAAGTTATAGATTTCTAGCACTCCATCATCTCGTCCAACGAGTAATTCTTTAACTCCATCTCCCAGAATGTCAAAACTATCAATACATAAGATACCTAATAAAAAACAAAAATATTTTCTTCATCTTTATTTGTTTATGACACGATGATACATAGGCCACATTCAGTTACATAGAAAATGATTCTTGGTTGGCTTTTAAGGTTTTATTAATGCTATTTATGGACGACTCCACTACAGGACTGAAGTCATCTCATCTGTGCCTGAGGTTCAAGACTGTACAGTGGCTTTTACAGCAACCAATTCCCAATGAAACCCACTAGAGTTCCCTTGGTGAAAAAGCACTGAACAGAGACCCCTTCTGATGTTCAAATAGCTGATATTTGAGGGGTTTGTCCCTCGTCAAACATTTCCCCAGATGAACTATTTGTCTGTCCACACTACTGTAACGTTGCCAATTGAAGAAGCAAGCATTCTCTGTTTCCTGTAACTGACTTAAAGCTATTGGTAAATGGACTACTAGGAATTCTGGCTAAGGTGACAGAAAGAAGGTTCTGACTTGTGCCAGACCTGGACTAGGTACTGCTACTTGACACATTAGGGGACAAACCCACTACTAGTGCATGTGGAACCAGCCTATGACAACTAATCATGTTTCAAGTTATGGAAAGAGAATTGGGGTCTAGAAGAAGGAAAAAGCAGAGAGAGCGCTTGTACAAGAATTAATATGAAAAGCAGGATGGAATTTAACTTTCATGACTCCTTCATATTTTATATGAGGAGTAAGAACATACTAGGAAGCATTTTAAGAGAATAATTTTGTGATAGCTTTCATGAGATAATTAAACTTTAAAAAAAATATATATATATATTCTATTCCTGGTCTCCTTTACAAAGGAGTATGCGCTAATAGATGCTGCAGAAGCAGCATACGAAGGCTAAAACAGGGAAAGTGTTGTACTATGCTCTGATGAGTTAAGTCTCATTGTGGAGCTTTAATGAAAGCCTTATTCCATCTTCAGACAAAAAGCCTTATGATGGCTTTTTCGGGGGAAAAAAAAAAAAGAACAAGAAAAAAAAAAAAGAAGTCTTGCAGGGGAGATGCTAATCTTTCCTCTGAAGAGACTTTAAGACCACTGAACATGTGAAAAATCTGGCAGGTGTATTTGCACTTAGAAATAGTCACCAAAATGCTAAAAACCTCAAGTAATCACATATGAATAAACACTGTTTTACAAACATCGCTTTAAAAAATACTGTAAAAATGCAAGTATACTAAAGTACTAGAAATAATATAAACAGAAAACCCAATGCAAGACAAACATATTGGAATTATTTGTAAGAAATCAGAAGAATGAAAGACAGCTTGCTCGTATTAATATCGCATACTGACATAATTACAGTATGCCTCCAAAGTATCTATAAATAAGATTTCCTGATTATTATACTTGTAATAAAGCCTCAGATATGCAGCAAAACTAAAGGGTGAGAAATTGAGACACATACCTCCTCTCTTTTTTTCATTTCCAATTTCCCACTTGGGTATAGGCTTGGAACCAGTAATTTGGGTAACACCCAGTTTACCATCAGAAGTTCCATACACAATTTCTTCTCCAGAATCACCTAAACACATACACCAAATTTAGAATCAATAAAATCAAGTATACAAACTTAAAAGATTTGAAAGTATTGTGCAGTTACACTCTAAAGCGCCAGGGAAAAAGAAAATACTAACATTAGTGTTGTGTAACAGAACTTTATGTATGAATGCCCCCCTGCACTGGAGTTCTGCCTAAAAACCATTCATAATCCATACTTGAAATTTCAGCAAAGACAGGCTATGGAATTGCCTTTACAGAAGAGAAACAGAAAGATCCATTCAGAATACACATCCAGTAGTGAATGTTGTGCCAAGACTTGAACCAAGTAGGAACTACTTTTCCAAACCAGTTCTGAATGTCATTGTCACACAATCTAACTGAAACTAAATTAAGCACCAGATTAACATACCAAAGGGATTTCTTTTAGGTTAGAACAGATTAGCATGAATGATGATCAAGCTATTTTAAGCTTATTTTAAGCTTCCACACTCTTAGCTTCTGTGAGCTCTACTCAGTATTCTCCAGCGATTCTAGTTATGGAAATCCATGTGTAAGAGAAATCCAAACCCAGAACTTTGACAAGGCCCCCAAAAGTCCAGTTTGTATTTACACAATGAGACCAACTTACTTCTCACTGCTCTTGCAAGAGGCTTTCAATTAAATGTGAATATCATTTAGAACTGCCTATAACAGTCATATACGTGTGTTATTTATTTGTATGTAAGAAATGACTTCACATAGTAATTTTTCTGCCTCATCTTTAACACTAGCTTAAAAATCAAGGCAAAAGGTAATTAACAAATACAAGCAATAAAATCTTAAAAATGTAGTGAAATAACATTATTTAGCTATGTGTATATTCAAAATCTTGTTACCCCCATTTCCATTGTTCAGAGCAAGAACAGTAGGTGGTCCAGGAACTTCTACTTCATACAGTAAATCAGATCCCTGAAGACAAAGAAAACTACCTGGAATGAGTTTTGTTAAAAAAAAAAACACAACCACAAAACAAAACAACCAACCAAAAACACACCAACCAAAACAAAAAAGAAAAAACACGAACCACAAAACAAAAAACCGTAAGGACAAAATTATGATGGATAATAATAATGGATATGCTTCACTTACACAAACTCCCACTACCAAATGGGAGAATCATTTCTAAGCCAAAAGAGGGTAAAGTCTATATAACTAAAACATAGGACTCTTGAAATGTGTTATTATTAAAAATAATCTGCAGCTTTGTCTGGCAAATAAATTTGTTAAACCACTCAGTATCACTCACACTTGTCACAACAGTAATTTGTGAGAGAAAAAATTTCCAAACTGATAAAGACTTACACATTTAATTCCCTTATGTGAGCACTTTTAGTTAGAAGAGACCAATTTGTTATCTACTTCCGCCTAGGAATTCCAAAGACTATTTATAGAGGTTTTATTAACCCTTATTTTGCAAGTCTATAATGATGATTTTCCTTAAAAAAAAAAAAAGTACCAGCATGCTAGATTGCAACACTGCCAAGTAAGATATAATACACTTATCCTTATGACATCTAAGCCACACTGATATGCCAACTCCCTTAAGAATCAGTCCAATTCTATGGCATGAATATGTACAACATAAACAAGCAAGTATTCTAACCTGTAAAACTCTGAGGACTCTATCCTGACATGCAAGTACCGGTGTAATGCAATTCACTTTATCTACAGGAAGGCAGAGAACATCATTGATTTTATCTCCTGATAGGTAGTAGTGCTGGTCTTTGCAGTCGCAATAATGATTATAGATATAGCTTGCACAGAGAAAGAGATCTGCTCCTGAAATATGCCTGAGAAAAAGAAAACACTTCTTGTAGCATTTTCGCAGTGTAATTGTAGCGACAGCCTTTTAGCCCTACTATAAGCATGCACTACCGCTTGCAGATTCAAGGCATTAGTGGGCCTTGCAAGTTGTTCCAGCTATTAAGAAACCAAGTGTCTTACAAACGCTAAAACTCTATGATTTCTATAGCTCTCAAATTTCCCATTTTGTCTCCACATGAAGTCTTAAGAATATCTTTCTAGAAATGTCATTAATATATTTGGATTATATTAATTAGTCTCAAGCGGGTTTATACATGGCAGCATCTTAAATCACAATAAAAAAAAAAAATGTTCCTGGAAAGGTATATGGACATGATGCACTATGGCAATAACCCCAGCTCTGCTCACCTGCATTTGCACTGATGTGAGAGCCTCCAGACCCCTCACAAGCCCCTCCACGCCTTCTAAACTTCACCATGATTTTCTAAGTTACTTCCTACACGTCATGGCACAAGCTAAAGCTGGACTGGCACTTAGTGTTACTTACAAGCACACAATACAGTTAAAAATAATTTCATAAAAATCATAAAACTAACAATCTGCTATGGCTATGAAAAAAAAGCAAAACGTCATACATACATAGCTTTGATGCTTTCGGTGAGGTTAGTTTCAAAGGAAAGAAACTGCTTCCCTCTTTTTGTGAAACCTCTAACTTCTGATCCTGTAGCCACAAAAATTTTCTCTTGTGGTGTATTAAGAGCTCCTCCCAACTCCAATCTTGCAATTTTTTGGCCTGGCAGTGTCTTGAACACTGGCTGTAAATAGAAGAGCAATTTTCATCATCACAATATCATATTTATGGTAATCTTAATAAAGGATAATCAATTTGCTTTATAATTTCTGGCAAAACTAAGGATACTGTGGATTATATGCAAGTCAAAAATAACTGCATATTTCTCTTCAGAATCACAAAGCAATCAAGCATTTTCTAAGCCAATAAATACAAAAAGCTGTAAAATGTAATTAATTAAGACTTTATTATTTCAGTGTTATTAATCAATAGGAAAGTTTCAGCACTGCTAGTAGCTCTAAAACAAAGAAAAATAAACAAACAAAAAACCTGAAGAACAACACACACACTCCCTCCCTCTCTCTTACATGTTGCATTCTTATTTCAGAAAACTACACAGATTTCTTAGTATTGCTATAGAATCATTATAAGCTGGCTGTGAACTTCCTCAAAGAGAAAAAAAAAAAGCCTTTTTTTTTTTTTTTTTAAGCTGGGCATAAGTCTAGGCTCATAAAAAGCAATCAGCTTGTCAAAATCCCCTAAGGTGACTGATTTAGTGAATCACTGCAGGTTTTTGGCCAGTCACAGTAACTCAGTATGTTTACAGGCTTAAGCCCAACTGAACTGCAGAGCAAAAGGTGTTAAAACTGACCTTCTTTGTGCTGATACACACTTGTGTCCGACTCCAACTGTGGAGGACAATGTGCTTGTCCAGGCATGAAATCAGCATGCCTTCATCACAGGTAGGTATCAGTCCACAGCTCTACCTAGACAACTTCCACAGGTATCTGATTTCCCATGTCAATAAAAACAGACTTCCAAAGCTCATCAGGAAGAGTATTTTTAAAATAAAAATTTAAATGAACATTTACACCTACCACAGCTTCCCCTTTCTTCATGCCAAAACACGTAATGACCCCATCCTGATCTCCAACAACCACCTTCAAAAGTATAATACATCATTATTTTTATTACATGCATATTTTTTCAAATAATGCTTTTCTGTATTAATCATATTCTCCTGTATTTAAGGACGTCAAATCCTACAGTACTTAATCTACATAGCTATACGGGAGTATGCTTTAGTAAGCTAAACTGCTATGGATAGGAGACTAAAGCCTAAGAACAAGTTGAAGTGACAGCATTTACAACCCTTTTTCTGCTTCTACTTGTAAACGCCAGCAACCATCAGATAGAACACTCCAGAAAGATATATTTGGGGATAGCTGTATTTTCATACTGACAATTTATTACTTATTAAAGCAAAAATGCACTGTTATTTCTATTGAGTTTTCCTAACTAAGTTTCCTTAGTTGGATTTTTATTAAGGAAAATTTAAAAATAAGTATTTCATCTACATTAAGTGTTAGCGAAACAGGAACAGAGAAATATGCAAGAACTTTCATGCGGTTTCAGTAATGCCTGAAGTTTTGGAAGTTCCTTCCTGGTTCTGCAAATTTTCCAAACACACATTCAGACTTTTTTTTTCTCCCCAAAAGGTTTTCTAAACCGTTCCAAAAAGTTGGTTCCAAAGTTTTTCCTTATGACGTACTATCTGAAGAAAGAGTTTAGATTAGTGCTAGTCATCACGGTACGCTCCCCAGCCAGCAAATCCGCCAGCGGGAGGCAGCAGGACCAGCCC
>NW_010553219.1:4700-5082 GCF_000687285.1 Phaethon lepturus | reverse complement strand
CGAACCAGCTAACACACATGAATAATTGAGTAGCAAATAAAAAACCCTTCCTAGCCAGGAGATGTACCTTCGGCCGCTGGTTTTCACTCCAAAGAACCTCAGTGATGAGCAGTTACCCTCAGGCTCTGAAGGGATGGCATAAATACCCGCTCCTTTGTCCGTGGCTCACCTCTCCTGCAAGCTCCCTGCAGTGCTAGCATGGCTTCTTTCCAAACATGGCCTAGCAAGGACCCTTCAAACAGAGTGGAAGAAACCGCTCCAGAAATTACAATCCATTCAAGCTTCTGTTCCCTCTGCCCCCCGCCAGCCCCCAGCCTTCCCCCGGGCAGCGCAGCGTGCGCGCGCGCAGGAGCCACCAGGCGCTTTGTGGGGCTCCCCGCCT
>NW_010553219.1:0-4669 GCF_000687285.1 Phaethon lepturus | reverse complement strand
TATGGCTTGTGTGGCCCAAGTGAAGACGCGAAGCAAACGGGATTTCTCTGCACGTTTCTCAGTGATGGTGGGAGGGGAAATCCCCATGACCGGCACTGGTGCTGTCTGGGTGATTAGTATCTGGCATTCCTCTACCTTCAGCCACAGCTGGTTTAGATTTGAGCTACTGGTTCATTTAGATTTATGCTTCTGGTTCAACAAA
This sequence comes from Phaethon lepturus, assembly GCF_000687285.1. Classification (NCBI taxonomy): domain Eukaryota; kingdom Metazoa; phylum Chordata; class Aves; order Phaethontiformes; family Phaethontidae; genus Phaethon; species Phaethon lepturus. Next base: position 4,467 of record NW_010553219.1, on the reverse strand, counting down.
CAAACACAGTGCATAGTCCATCATGCTAACTGCATAATAAAGCTGCTTACCTACTTCCAAACAAGTAGCTTTTATTCATCTGTTCCGCTTTCCCTCTCTTCTCCCCCCCATCAAACCCAAGAACAGCATTCGCTCTCTTTCCAAACCCGGACCCTATCAAAGATCATGTCTGAAGTCCCTCCCGCAGCCCTTCAGCCCGTGCTTTGCTACACAGTATTTCCAGAAGTTGTCTGAGAAAGCACTGAAAATACTTTATCTTGTCGAAGGGAGGCAGGTTACAGTTCCACCCTGCCGCGCTCGACGAACAAACCCAGCTCGGAGCAGAGCCCCAGGCTCCGTCCCCAGCTGCTCCGCCTCCGTGAAAGGCCATCCCAGCCGGGGTGCGCGGGGGCTTTCGGGATCACTGGGGCACAGCGAGGGGCCGGTTTCTTCCCACTTCCACTTGTTGGAAGGGATTACCGTGAGGCTGGGAAACAGTTAACCTGCACACAAACCTTGATTTCAAGACGCATCCGTTGTCTGCCAGCACCATCCACAAAGTCGCCGCTTTCATCCAGAACGAAAAACACCCTGGGATTTTTGCAAAATCCTTTTAAGTTGTTCTAATGGTAGCAGCTCTGAATCTGGAGAACTGCTTTGTTATCGGTGCCGTGCAAATTGTTCATCTATTTCTCTCCTACAGTGCTTGCCTCCACTCACTCGCCTCTCTAATAAATTCGTTTGACCGCAAAGGGTGCTTTATGACTCTTGTTTAAAACGGCTTCCTAATGATGCTTGACAACATCTCCTGCCTTTGAAAGAGCCTCGCTTTGCAAGGCTCTAATCCCACAAAAGGAGGGATTCTTGTTAACCTGTGCCTCCGTCCTTTCTGTTGAGTCACCACCTTTAATGAAGCACTGAAGGGGAACCGAAACGCAGCTGGGAAATTATGGCTTTACATGATCGGCTCTTGCTACAAGAGAGTTATTGCCCAAGCCTTAAGCCCGTGACTCAGCCCTCTCCTTGGACCCCCTTTAATTGTCAGAACCTGAGGAAATCCGGGCCGAGGTAAATAACACTTCAGCAGCAACAGAATAGATTCACTTTAGGCAATGAATTTTTAATGAGCTGAGACTGCAGAGGGAACGCAGGGCCGGGATCCGTGCTGCTTATCTGATGGGGAAGGTCAGGGTCTGAACGGAGGGAGGGCATGGATGAGAGAACAGATCTGACAGGGCTCTTCAGCTGAGGTTTCAGCTTGTCACAGCCTGGCATACCTTAACATATTAGGACCTTCTCTTCAAAGGAGCAACTCACACATGCCCATGCTAACAGAAACAGCACAATATTTTCCCCTGGTAAAGGCAACCCAAGGGTTGTACTCTTGCTTTCTAAAGAAATAAAAAAATAGAAAGCATACAGAGGAAAAAAAAAAAAAGAAACCAAACCAAGAAAGATCCGTGCAGATGGGTCATGCTCTTCGTGGAAAATCAGGTACCTCTACAAACGACCTGCAAACAGAAACACGCGTAAGACTCCAAGCAGCCTGTTAGCATAATATCACTTATTATTTAGGTCAGCAGGCCCAACTGAAGTCCTCACCAGCATAACCATCAATACCAACTGGCTCAATAAATCTCAGCCATGGGGACTTCTATTTACCAAGAGATTGGACTTCATACAACCGTTTGCCAGCACAGGTCTACCCACCAATGTGTCTCCCGTGACATTGGCCAAGAGCAACATCTACCCCTGCTGTTGGGACTGACTGATCCCAGGCACTTTTTCTGTCTCAGAAAACTCAAAAAAGGACTAAAACGTGTCTAACTCCAGGCATAGGTTTACACTGCTGCAGCTCAAATCTCTCAAGCCTGGCAGCTCCTACCTCAGCTTGGTTTGGCAGGGTTTGTGGGTGGCCCATCTGGGATCAGCCCACCCAGCATGGTCTCACCCAGGTCCCCTGCAATCCCCATAGCCCGAGCAAGCACTGTTGGATGGTCACAGAGCCAAATGCTCTACCTCTGCCAGTGAGCTCCCCTCCAGCAGGGCATGGAGCAGGTAGGCAGGGTAAAGGCAAGGTCCCAGGAGTTAATCTGCACCTCCAAGAAAACCTGCAGCTTAGGCGTGGACGGTAACAGTGAACTTTGGAGCCAGAGATGTTATTCCTAAGCAATCTTGGGACAGATCAGCACTTCTGAAATTTCCTCAAAGCAATGAATGTTGACAGAGAGTTGGTCTCTTGCACACCTAAACATTTTTTAGGGTTTGTCAGAAACAAAAAACCCCAGAATGTTCCTGCCCTAGCATCCAGTCTTTTTCTTTTTCTGGGATTTCTGTTTCTTATGGAAAAAGAAAAACAGTGTTTGGAGGGGAAAGACTTTGTGTGTGTGTGTGTGTGTGTAAAAAAAATAAACAAATAAAAATATTCAGCAGAAGGTATCTGAACAGTCCAAGCCTGTATGAGAAATTACTGAAGTAAAACTGCTGGGTGAGGCCGATCACACTGTGGCACGCAGGAGGAAATGGAAACCGATTGACAGTCATCCCATGGGGACAGTCATCCCCCCGGCTTGCCTTCTCACTCATATTCTGATCTGTATAACACGGCAAGGGGCCTGCTCTCACTCCGGACGGCATGCCCTCAGGTGTGTCCGCCACGTCACGGACCTGCGCAATGTGAACTGCGACAGTCAAAGGACGCACCAGCAGGAGACAGGATAATTTATGGGGAGCCGAGTCGATGCAAATTTATTGTGAGTAATGGACAATGGTAGCGGGGGAAAAAGCTCCCGTAGGAACAAAGGCGAAAGGGTGCTGGCTCTCCGCTCCTTGCAGAACATCCAGGACGCTCATAAAAACCCTGGTGGGCAATGAAAAGCAAATTCCCGTTCTGGGGAGCAGATTTACCGCGGTGGCGGAACATGTCAGTGCAGAGGGAAGTGGTTTGATCAGAAAGCCAGTGAAATTCAGATGATAATTATACTCAGTAAGAGGCAAAATAATCCTTTCATTTGCTGGGAGGTTTCAGTCATGCACTTTGACCTTCATCCTGGTGTTTCATTAATAGTTTATATTAACAATTAATGGTTGCTTTCATTGGTGTTCTGTGCAACTCGCATTAGAGTTAATTTTCAAGTTGGATATAATAATACATAAGTCTCATGGGATACTCATATCATGTGACAGCACATTTATTTCGACCGGGAGCCAGGAGATGAAAATCAGGCCAAACACCAGTCTCAGGCGTTTATTACTTGTGTCCAGTCACCCCGCAGAGAAGCTGGATGTTGCCGCAGCTCTCGCTATAGGCCCTGGTGGAGAGCTGCCCAGACCAACTGAAGTCCCTTGATCGTAAAGATAATTTGTCTTTGGGATGACTTTAGGTGCACACTTAGTCTGGTTTACTGAAGAATCATAAAAAAGAGCCTCTCAGCTTCGCTGTGACAGTTACTTACGGGGTCCACATACTATGCTAATCTTGGTTTTGACAACACTTGCTGGAATGATCCTAAAGAAAGGCCTGTCCTAAGGGTCAGAGCTCAGGTTTAGGGTTATATGCGCAGTTTGGTCTGCTGCGGGGTAGGACTGTGACGCAGTATTACACCCAGAGAGCAGCTCAGCGCAGGGCTCTTGCCGCAGCAGTCACACAGAGGCTTTTAGCTTTGCTTTTCTAATCTGACGTGGTTTGCTGGTTGTATCTTGGTTTGGTACAGGCGAGGGATGCTGACTCTGAAGGAGAGTTTAACGTTGCGGGCAGCGATCACCCGCTCCACAGAAGGGCTGGAGGGCAGGCTGGGGGCGAGGGCTGAAGCTCAGCCCTGCAGCAGCGGTGGGTTTAAAGCAGGCTTTGAATTTGGGGCTAATACTTCCAGATACCCCCTTAATATATCTGTTTTTAAGTGAGGTACACATCCTGGTTTAGTTTTAAGGATAGACCTAATGTTGCTCTTCTCATTCCCCCGTAAATTCATATCATTGAAACACTGGGATGATACCATTTTCAAACTTGACACAAAAAGGGAATTGGGTCTATAATATTTGGCCTGAAAACTTAACTAGCCCTTTGCTTTAGAAGTAGTTGGACGAAATGCACGCCGCTTTGTCTGAAAACACAGTCTTAAAAAAATCGTGAGATCAAAACTATAATCGAATATACAAATATACTTCATACCATAGTTTGATCATACTACCATTACTGTGGCAGGAAAATATTAGGCAATTCACTATGACGAAGTTTGTGGAGACGCTATATATTTATTCCTATTTAAGGGACAAAGTAAGTGTTTAGATTTGGTGGTAGTTAAACTGCGGAGAAATAGGTGTTCCCTTGAGTCTTCCCCTGCAAATAGCTCAATTAAGGAACTAATTGAAGTGTAGACACGTCCCCCGCAGGGCTGAGAAACGCCTATCTGGCACGGTAGTGTCATCCCTGGGAGCTTCCTTCGCCAGAGACACCATTTCTGGAGAAGAGCAGGACAGCCCCAGCAG
>NW_010553218.1:370-600 GCF_000687285.1 Phaethon lepturus | reverse complement strand
GGCTGGCCCTCATGTCACTCTGGAACATACTGGGGGGTCCCGGGGGCACAGTGGGGATACCGGGGCACAGCACTGCCTCTTCAACAGGCCCCAGGCCCCAGGTTGTGCCCCCGCGTGCAGAGCGACCCCGAGCTCTCTGCTGCTGCCCAGACCCCGCGCCCCAGCCCTGCCCGCGCACCCTTGCCTGCCCGCTGCTCCGCAGGGAGCGTGACGGTGCCAGCTTCTTTGGG
>NW_010553218.1:0-268 GCF_000687285.1 Phaethon lepturus | reverse complement strand
CGGCAACACTGACATCACTGGAAACGGAACCCTGTGACTTCACTGTCCACCCCCCCTTTGTGCTGATCCCAGAGGGCTGAAGCCCACGCCTGGCTCCAGACCCTCTCCCCGTTCCCTGCGCTGGCTGTGGCGTGCCCCCCCATGCCCCTCGCTGCAGCGGGCAACATCCTGGGTAGGGCCGCCCCCGTAACAGAGTGCCGTCCCAGACGCCAACTTTTTTGTGTCTTTATTTCTGGGGCAATGACAGCATTCGCTTTGTTGGAGGTGC
>NW_010553217.1:0-3720 GCF_000687285.1 Phaethon lepturus | reverse complement strand
AGCAACGAGCACCAGCCTTGGCCATGGGCTCGAGGGTCGGAGCGGGGGGTGGTCAGGACCCCCGCCTTGGTGGCCCGCTCCGTGTATACCTCTGGGCAGGTCGGTTAAATGATGACTTTGTCTTGTTCTGTCCCGGTCCCCAGTGGATTGCAGCCACTTGTCCATCACCCAGAGCCGCAGCAAGCCCCGACCCTCTCTCCGGCAGCGCGGCAGCCGGGCGCTCCTCCGGCAGGGCATGGGGATGCCGGTGCAGCTTTGCACAGCCGCAGCGGGATGAGCTGGGAAAGGCCACCTTGTCTTCTGTTTCGCAGTGAAGCTGGGGAACGATGCAGGGGCTGCCCCGAGGAGGGAGGGGTAGGTGCCGGGGTGTGGGTGCCAGGCTGTCACCTCGTGGGGTGGGGAGAGGGGCTGGAGACCCAGCTGCTCCTGGGGCTACAGACGCCCCTCACCGTGTTCGGAATTTCCTGGTCCAGCCTGTCCTTGGCAGACGTCCGTCCGGCATTTTTCTTAACCCACCCCCCCCCAGGGAGGGGGGAAATCCAGCGGTGCCGGAGGCTGCCCGGCCCCACCGCCTCCATCCCCGAGCCAGAGCGGTTTTGGGTTTCCCCTGCTGCCCGATCCGAATGTCCCCAGTTGCAAAAGAAGCCAATGCTTGACTGGACTCAGTCGACTCGCAGACCAATTTAACGCTGTCCCTCTCCGACAGCCTTTTTAATATCGAAAGACCACGACCGTGTCCCTTTTCTCATCCCAAACTCCTATGGTGTGTTTCCAAAGAGTGGGCTTCCTTTGCCAGGACTCCCCACATCCATCCTACAAGAGGGGTCCCAACTCATCGACACAGCCCTGCTACATTTCAACCTTCAACTCTTCCAGGCCAGCTTGGCCTTTTACTATAAATGCCCTGCCTGGTTTCTCAAAAATATCTGTTCTGCAATCCAGTCTGAGGGGGAGGAAAAAAAAAAGGCGCTTAAGCTATTTCTAGGAATTCCCTTAATGAAAATTTCTGGGTACTCTGAGTGTGACAGCGCTGGGGCTGACTCACCCGCTAATAAAGAGGAGAGTGATTAAAACCATGAGGATAGCTGGCCTGGATTTGCAGTGTTCCTGGTGGGAATGAAGGGATGGGCTGAGATGACCGCTCCGCCACTGTGTCCTCTGTCCTATTTTCTTCATGAGAACCACCAGCAAAATTAAAAGTTTTAAAGACTCAGTGTTTAGCCGCAATAGATAGGATTCTGGGAAAAAAATATGGGAGCTTTTCCCTGTCTTTTTAGGTTGAGAAAAACGTCCCTTTGGCTGTTGTTCTACATGGAGGTACGCCGCGGTTCGTGCCTGCAGCACACTCTGAGCGGGAAAGCGCCCTGAGCAATTAATGAGATCAAGGAGCATAAATGCTGTTGATGGAGCGGACTGAAGAGAAGTTGAGCAAACTGGGTCGATATTGGATTTAATGCCTCTGTTATCATTTTAGGAAGCAGAAAAATGGAGCTTGCGCACAGGAAAAAAAGAGAAGAAAGTTGGTTTCTGGTGTTAATAGGAAGTCGTGGGAGATATGTGATAAGCAGAGATTAGATTTCCAGTAGGTGTGATAACGTCCGCGGAGCGCTGCCGTCTCGTCACCTGCGCCAGCCTGGGTGGCCATGCCCCTTCCTGCCCCACGACCGGCCATCCCGGGACTCAGTCGTTCCCCAAGGAACTGTGGCACCAGAGCAGCTGTTACCCCTGGAAAAATCCCTCTGCTTTTGGGAATCACGAGGGATGCTCCCCGTCAGCTGCAGCATCACTCACGCCTGGGACTGCTGCCCAAAGAGCATCTCCTAAGCCTAATTCCCCGTGAATTTGAAGAGTGTCCCAAGGAAATATAGACCTTTTTCCACTCTGGCCTACGTTAGTGGGACCTGGGGTGACTTTAGGACTTCTGGGCACTGGAGGGCAAGCCCTGAAGCAGGTAAAACCGGGCTGATCTCTCCTTCTTTCCACACTGCGAAGAGCACCACACGCTCCGCTGCTCAGCTCTCCCGTGCCGCACCAGCCCTCCCGAAAGGCCGGTGCCTCCGGCACGGGGAAAATTGTTCTGCTGAAGTGTGAAGGAACTTCCAGGGTGCTGCTCGCACACGGGGAAATAGTTTGCAAGAAATTCCCGGCCCCGCTGCCTGCCCCAGGGTGTGTTTCGCATTTTCCCTTGCCAGCCGCTGGCAGGGCTGCGGGGCATCTCACTCCCTTTGCTGCCAGCACCATCAGAGCTGAAAAACCCATTTTAAGGGGGTTATTATTTTATCCTCCTCCTGCTGGGATCCCCCTTGCCCCAGGGGACTGAGATTTTTGCCAAGCTGCCCATGAAGTCGTGGAGCCAAAACCAAAGCCAGAGGTGATAGAATCACCCTGCTGACACCAGGGTCGCAATTAGTCTCCAGTTCGTTGGGCTCCAGAGGGGACGAGGGGATGGAGAGGCTTGATTATACGAAGCCCCTTTAAAATACCCCAAATTTGCCAGAACATTTACAAAAGTAATAATTTTTTACTGGGGGGGTCTCCAGCTGGTGGAGGGAGGCAGGATCAGTGTCGTGGGGAACGGCGATGCAACCCCCCCCACCCTGCAATGCTTAACTTCTTTCTCAGTAAAAAAAAAAAAGAAATAATCCTCCTACCCATATCTGATTGCAAAAGATGGTTTTGGCTTTCCCCAAATCACACCTGGGGGATCTGATTAGGATCAGTCGGGTGTTTAAAAACAAGGGCTATTACAGCCATTATTTATTACAAATGACAGTAAAGGTTGTGTACCTTAGATCATTATTTTTGTTGTACCATCTGTGCAGCTCCATACATTTCCCATTTCTCTGTATTACCCACATGGGAGTGATTATGGTTTTCTTCCAAGAAATGTGTGTGTAATCTGGTAATCCCAAAAAACCCCCTCTGAAATCAGGCTGCAGATGATCCTTTATGCTCTGCTATGGCCAGCGGCCCCGGCTGGGAACGTCCGAGCTGGGCTGGGGCTGCTGGGCAGTGCCGGGGCACCGAGCCCGGCGGAGGGACAGCGGGCACTGCCGGGGACAGCGAGAGGGGGACTGATCTGGGACGTGGGGTTGATTTGGGAGGGAACTGGGAATGCCTGGGGATGGACTGATCTGGGACTGGGTCGATCTGGGACTGGGGAGACTGGTTGGTAACTAGGGATGGACTGGTCTGGGACTGGGGACACTGGTCTGGGACTGGGGATGGACTGGTCTGGGACTGGGGAGAGACTGGTCTGGTTCTGGAGATAGACTGGTTTGGGACTGGGGAGACTGGTCTGGCACTGGGGATGGGCTGGTCTGGGCCTGGGGAGAGACTGATTTGGGACTGGGGAGACTAGTTGGTAACTGGGGATGGGCTGGTCTGTGACTGGGGACATTAGTCTGGGACTGGGGATGGATTGGTCTGTGACCGGGGACACTGTTCTGTGCCTGGGGACACTGGTCTGGGACTGGGGACACTAGTCTGGGACTGGGGAGACTGATCTGGGTCTGGGGACCTGATCTGGGATGGGGCAGACCGGTCTGGCACTGGAGATGGGCTGGTCTGGGACTGGGGATAGACTGATCTGGGACTGGGGACACTGGTCTGGCACTGGGGATGGACTGGTCTGGGGAGAGACTGGTCTGGGAGGGTCTGAGCTCTGCCCGGGGCTGGACCCGCCTGGGGCTGCAGACGGATGGGACACACGCACCGGCC
>NW_010553216.1:0-216 GCF_000687285.1 Phaethon lepturus | reverse complement strand
GAGGAGGGGGCATCTCCCTCCCACCCCCGGGCGAGGGGGACACCTCGGGGTGCCACAGCCTCGCTGGGCTTGGTGGCAGCCCCCAGACCTGGCATGGCACAGCTGGACCCTACGCTGGGAGTGGGCAGTGGGGCAGGGAACAGGCAGTGGGGCTGGGAATGGGCAGCTGGGCAAGGAGCAGGCAGGGGCGGGAACAGGCAGCCAATGGGCACGGGG
>NW_010553215.1:320-673 GCF_000687285.1 Phaethon lepturus | reverse complement strand
GGAACGGGGAGGTTATCCCGGACAGACGCTGCTCCGGGGGCTGCGCGGCTCCTGGGGACACACGCAGCGCTCGGGGACACGTGTGACTCCAGGGACATGCACAGCGCTTGGGGACACGCGTGGTTTCGGGGACATGCGTGGCTCCAGGGACATGCGTGGCGTTCCTGTCCCGGGATATGCACAGCCCTCCGAGGACGGGCGCAGCTCCCGGGGACATGCACAGCGCTCGGGAACACGCGTGGTACTCCCGCTCCGGGAAGCACACAGCGCTGCGGCGACGCGCGCGGCTCCAGGGGACACGCGTGATCCCGGCCGCCCCGGGACGCTCCCCGCACACTGTGCCCCGTCCGTCT
>NW_010553215.1:0-269 GCF_000687285.1 Phaethon lepturus | reverse complement strand
AGCACACTGTGCCCCGTCGTTCTGGATAAGGCTGCACCAGGTCAGTCTCGCCGGGGAGAAGCACTTGGGAGCGCCAGAGGCGGCGGCAAAAATTAAAGTCATTAATTAAGGTACTAATGAAGAGAAGAAAAAAACACGCGTGGGAGGGGAGTGAAAAAGTAGCACTAGCAGAGGATGGTTTCGATCCATCGACCTCTGGGTTATGGGCCCAGCACGCTTCCGCTGCGCCACTCTGCTGCTTACTGGTAGCGTCCTATGGGCACTATACG
>NW_010553214.1:0-12409 GCF_000687285.1 Phaethon lepturus | reverse complement strand
TGGCAGCGGGGACGGTTGCCTTTTCTGGCCGGCCAGCGGCCTGGCCCGGGGCCGCGCATCCCCTCCTGGGGGCTGGGGCGGCCGAAGACATCTCCCTGCGGGTGGGATTCGCTTCCTTGGGCTGGGCTGTCTAATGGCCTGGCCTGATGCCTGCAGACGTACGCGTTGTCAGCCTCCAGATGTGGTTGTATCAATAGGATTGCTCTTCCAGGAAAAGCTAGTTAGTGGGATCAGAGCCTTAATCGATTTGGCAGGCAGCGTGGGGAGGGGAAACAAAAGCCACCGAGGGACTTGCCGGGAGTCAGGGCAGAAGCCCGTGGCGGAGCTGGGGGCTCTGCGTCCCATGCCTGATCCGCTCTGGCGGTCACCCTGCCAGCGGAATAAATTTACTGGTTCTGAGTAAGCAGCAACGTGTTTTGCCATGAGCCACTTGAGTAGCTGTTTCTGTCTGTGTGTTTGTTGGCAGATGAGAATTATTTTTAGAAATTAAGAAAATTTTTATTCATTGCTTACTGGCTTTGAAAATTAATAAGCAGACTAGATCTCTTTTAATTGAGTAACCATTGTATTCTCTTCACAGTATATTTAACAAGCCTTCGAGTATTTGGTGGTTTCCTAGGAATTTGTGTGTGTTTATTATCTGCTTTATTGCCTAAGCAGCACTGGTGGAATCAGACGACTTGAAGTAGTTTTGGAAACTCAGCAGTGATCATGGATGCTTTTCGTAATAAAGCCTAAAACTGAAAGGAGACTTCAGTATTGAGGCAGCGATGGACTTTGCATTTTGATTTGTGCCTGACCACGGGGAATGAGGTTATCAAAGAATATATTCGTGTCCTGTACGAATTCTATTTAGTTCCTGGATAAAGACAGTGTATACTGGTGTGACTTGCTGTGATAGATTAGATTTTTAAGTGGAACGTTGACCTGAGACTTATAAGTAAAAGATAATAATGGCTGAAGTAAAACTTAACAGTGATATTGATGTGATTTTTTTTTTTTTTTTTTTTAACTCTAGCATGGAACTTGCAATTTACTTCTTGCACGTAGGCTTCCTCTGAAGCTGATTGCTATTATGTGGATCGCGTGGGACAGTAGCTGCTTTTTGTTTCCTCATTCAAAGCTTATTTGAGACCTGACTGAAACCTTATTTAAGTCACAGGAAATAGTTTCAATATTGGAAGATGAGTTCTGGGTTAGTTTTTTAGATTATAGATCAGCATTATAGACTTGTTGGATGGCATGTTTATTGCATCATAGGCTCTTAGGCTTGTGCCCACAGTCCCATCATCCACCTACAAAACCTCATAAGCCAAGTTTGGAGGTGCTTTGAAGCATCGGCCACTTTGCCTGCTCCAGTTTAATTCTGGCTGGAAAGTACCTGTTGTGCTGTAAGAGCGACAGCAGTTTTACTCAGTTGCTAGTAATCCTGCGTGATGACTGCGCTAGGCTGACATACTTCTGGAAACATACTTGTTTGTGTTCGTTGCTTGTACAAAAATCTCTTTCTCTGGTTTCCCTATCTGAACTCATGATTTTCTCTTTTTTTTAACTACATTTTGCTTTCACTACCACGTGACTGCTTTTGGGAACTTAAATTTAATTGTCGGGTTGGTTTCCTTTTGGAGGAGGAAAATAGTCACACAGGGTTGGCGTGTACCTTTGAACACTCACTTGTTTGCCTACAATGATGCGTTTATCCTGCTACCCTGAACAAAAGTCAGAACAAAGTGGTTTGTTAGGTGGCTCTACCTCAAACGAGGGATCTCTGCTGCCTTCTGAGAGCCACCCATCCTGCTACGCGTTCTCCCACGCAACCTTGCTGGATGATGATGGCAGTTTTGGGGTGCCCTTGATTGCATCATAAGCCAGTTCAAGTTCTTAACACCCTCCTGGCCCAAACAACAAAAGCTCATTTTCTGAAGTTTGAATGGAGAGTTGACTTAGTGCCTGATCAGAAAAGTGGTAGCTAATAAATGGCAATGGGTGGGGGCAATGAGATGCTTTCCTTTTTGGTCTTGGCAAGCCATTAATTCATCTCAAGCTGTGTCATGAAATAAAATCCTAAGTAACATCTTAAGTATCTGATTATGTTTTTTCAGCAGGACTTATTCCTTAAGTAAACCTTCACTCTGAGAGACTCAATAGCAATTTAGCAATTCTCACTTATAGGCCAAGATATGTCAACCTTTGTTTTTGTGTAGACTTGAAGAAAAAGCCTTTCTTTTGGTTTATCAGAGGCTTATATGGGTTGAAACTTGCACAGTTAAGCACTCTGCTTACTTTGATATCCAGGATTAATATAAAATTTATTTTGGTTTTATGGTCCCAAAGGTATTAAAAACATACAGGAATACTGCTTTCTTGTATCCATATAGACAAAATTAATGGGTTATGTACTTTACAGACTTCTCTAACGATGTTAGTTCTCAAGCTATTCCAAATAACTTCAATTTTTAGGAAAACTTGTGTAATACATCCTCAAACTAAAATTTTCATACAACTTGCAAACTTGGGGACAAGGACATGCAACAAAAAAAATTGCTGTGAACTGTTAAATGAACTAGACACTATTAAAAGCACTTAGCATGAATATGGCATTGCAGCCTGACATTGTATCGGGATGTACCACTTAGTTGGCACTTTTCAAAATGAGATGTCAATGTTTTCTCATGTAAAATTTACAGCCTAGATGTTTTAATCACTACTGTTTGTGCATTGCTGCTTTCCAAATATAGCAAACAGGAAAAATCTACACAATAAGCAACATGCAAAAGAAATTTTGATTTTTAATGACCATGTTAACAAACCATCTTCATGTTATAAGTTAATTGATATAATAAAGTCCCTTTATGGCGGTGGTGCATGTATCCGTTAATTCTTTGCGGTTAAAAAAAACACAAAAGGGGTCAGCTGCATTCTTTAAAATAGGATGGGTCACTTTGTAATCAATTTCTATTTTACTGCATAATTCGCTGTGACTGTTTAAAGCAGCTTTGTAGTCAGTAACGTGGAGAAGATTTCTTCCATTTGCATACTTACCCACTTTCTTACTTCTGGAATAATAGTTACTTAGTAAATCAAATAACTAAATTAAAAGAAGGTTCTTTCTATACTTTGCTTATTTTAGAAGACTCTTTCCCGAAAACCAGTATAGTCTCAAACTTTTTTTAATGAATGGAAGTGGACAGCTTTTGATAACACCCAGCTGACTAAAAAACCAGACAATGGAGTTTGTACCTACTTTCTGCAACCTGTTTTCCTTTCAACTGATGCAAACCATGATGGTCACAACTTGAACTGGGGGGATTTTGTGTTGGGTTTTCTAACCAGTTTTGTCTGCTGTGGCTTGCTGGTTAGAAGAGCCAGAGCTGGAAAGTTCTAAAAAAAGGAGGTGGTATTGGGTCGGGAAGGACTCTCTCTGTTGCCTCTGGAATACCTTATGATGTATACAAACATAAAAGCAGTTACTGCATAGCTTTTTTTCCCATGAAAACCTATTCTGAATAATCTCTCTATGGTATTTTTAGTGTTGTTTAAATCACAATTTATTTTTCTTTTTGCAACTTTTATTGACTTTTTTTTTCATTTTTCTTTTCAGAGTGAAGGAGTTAGTTTTCTCACCATGACCTCAAACAACAGAGTACAACATTCAAAGAAGCTGCTCGGCATATACCTTTTGTTTTGTTTTGTTGGGGTTTTTCTTGGTAACTGAAGCTGCTTAAGGTTTACTTTTTGCTGTTGCTGTTATTGTTGGTCCGGACAGTTCCTTAACTTTCAAACTGTTGTGGACTAAACTGTGCAACAAATGCTGGGAGGAAGGGAAAGCAACCTGCCTAACTCATTACCTGTCCATGGCGTCTACGGTATCATCTTGCTGCTGTTCCGACAGAAGTTGGAGATGCTCTTTAGATCGTAGGAACTTTTCTGCCGGCCTCTTTAACTAATGGCCAATGCCTTCATTTCTTTATTTTTTTTTTTTTTTTTTTCCCCTGCAAAGACAAACTGCATTTATTCTTCGGCATATTAAGGGATTCTGTAACACCTGCTGAAGCAGTAAGATCTGGTATTTACTGGCATAATTTCAAGCCTACCACAGTACTACCTCAGTTCAAAGTAAAGCCGGATTTGCGGTGTTGGTGTACGACAGGACCTCCTTTATCTCTATGCTGAGTCTCTCTCATGAATGGTCGTCAGCCTTACTGAACTTGCAACGCGTACAGCTGCTGCTGCTGCTGGGTTGTGAATCACTTAGCCGCAGCGTTTACTTCTCAGACAAAGCCGAACCAGGGCACTGGAAAGTCTAAAATGGGATGAAACTCTGGATCAAACTTGGATAGAGGATTCGGAGTAGATTAAAAAAAAAAAAAATCAAAAAATATAAAAATGTGTAACTGAAGCAACGCAAGTTAAAAACATCAAACTGTATTGGGGGTATCTCTCTTTATCTTTGACACACTTGTTTAATCCTCTCTATGTAGGTGTTTATGTAGGTACTTCAGATTGCAAAAGCCTTTTCTCCTATTTAACAAGCTCACTTTTGTCAGCTAACCCTGTTCTTAGCTGCGTTTCCTGTAACCAAAAATCCACATAGGCATGCTAGGAATGCAGGGATGATAATGGGTATCGGGCAGATGCAAGCGCTAATATTAACACAGTATTATCTTGCCATATAGAAAGTCCTGATATTTGCCTTCTGCCAGGAAAGCACCGTTGCAGCTGCAGGCGTTCTTACAGGGAAGAACCACCATTGCAGTCACTGATCCCGAGTTCTTTTCAAGGCTACCTGTGCATCGCATTTCCAGGAGCCTGAGAATCCAAGTGATGCGGTGGTTACCATCACAAATGTCACATCCAGCTGTTGCACCAGACTAGCGAATGTCATGCCACCTTGTTTCTCCTTCGATAAATTCTCTTTGTTGAAGAGTTCATATACATTTTAAGGGTACCTCCCCAGTGCCTGCTCTGATAGACATGTAAGTATGACTAAGTTATTTGAGTTACGTGAGACTTTTTCTTTTCTTTTTTTTTAAATCATTGTGCTAGGTGGAACCTGTACTTCACTATTAACAATGCATTATCTTTTGGGATTTTTTTTTCTAAGGAAGACAAGAGTCAATGTCTTACAAATATCATGAATGGCAATGCGGTCTTCCTGCTAACATGCTGAATTTTTAGAACTGAGGATTGTATTACAAGACAAAGATGAATGTAAACTAACTCCTTCCCTACCCCAGGACACACTTTATTTTTCAGTGTAATTTTGGGGGTCTTAAATCACAGCAATGCCTAGGCTAATACAATATTACATCTAAAATCAATTTAAATATCTATCTGTTTGAGGTTTTTTTTTTTAAAGGCTAATACTATAAATGGTTCTAAGACATTCTAAAATGCTGCTTGTTCAAGTCTGGAACTAAAAAACACAAGTACCTTTGACATTTTCTGTCTGAAGCCCCCCATAGCACTGAGTGTGGTACCTGCTGAATTCAATGTTTTGAACTTCTATTTTGAAGTAGCCCTCTGTGCTAATTAAGAAATCATGCCACTAAAACAAATGGCTAAAATGCATACAGCAACTTCAAATCAAAAGGTTGACAATATAGTCAATACTCCTCTATCCTGTATATTTCACAAAGGCATATGCAATACTTACATTCTTAATTTAGTTTACAGAATGGAACCAAAATGTATAAATGTTATGTTTGCTAAAAATTCACAATGTATATTGGGTCTTTGTACATTTTGCCTGACTTACCTTAAATTTAAAATATTTTTTGCTATGTAACCTTAACAGTTATTAAGCAGTGTTTTCTTTTTGGGTACGTATTGTTTCTGGATATCAAGATGTTAAATATATTTCTTGCTATTGTGATATGACAAGAGACTTAACTTATCTTGCTGTGTCTTCCAATGTACACGCTGTATATAAGGATAAATGTGATGCTGCTGGAGACCAGAATAAATGGAACTAGAATAGTGTATTGTATTTAGTCTGTATTGATCATGGATGCTCTCCTTAATAGCCATATGCAATAAAATACATTATTTATGAAAGGAGTAAAGTATTTGTGTGCCTGTTTTCTCTAGGGGTGGTGTGGTTTTTCTGGTTGTTTACATAAAATCAGTTTATTCTCTCTTTTAAATGGAAACACGCTTTCTCTGAATAGATCTTACTGTTCTGCCCATACTTAACCCACTTTCCTTTTAACTCATATAACTCTTCTGAAAAACAATGAAATAATTTTAAATCTTGTTTAAGAACAAAAAGATCAGTACTATAAAAGCAAAGTTTGTATATTTGAGGAAATAACTAGGAGCAGAACTTGGTCTTAATTTTTAATTCCAGTTTTAAAAGTGAGTAGAAGACTATTGCAGTCCTTCTGGCAGCCTCTTTGGTGGGAACATCAGGTGAATGGGGACCTAATGCTCTAGGTAGGTATCTTTATCTGCTGGCTTGCCTGCAGGGTCTCTGGGGCACGATTATAGACACCATGGGGTCACCATAACCTGATCTGCCTCTCTGGTCAGTAGGCATGACCCTTGTTTAAATGACCCTTTTTCAATGTTCCTTGCACTCAGGTAAATGACCTGTGTGAGGGTCACTGACTTACGACAGGGATTGTGGTGATGAGCAGCAGGGGATGACAACAGTAGGTTCGTGAAAAAGCTTAATGTCCCTTTCACAGCAGAGTCTTGCTGACGTGTCCTTCACTTGAACTGAGGAGTGTCTGAGTGAAACGTTTGTTGATCACATACGTGCAAGGCCTGCTGGTGCAGGCCACATCTACCACTAAATGGGCTGATACTTTCATGGTTACCTTATGTTTTGGGGATGGTTGAAGGACCATAGTCGTACAGCGTTGTCTTAAAAGGACAAAACCTGGCTCATTCATTGTGGCAAGCTCAGGTTCTTTCTTTGAAAGTGGCTTGCATGGAACAGAACAATCCTGTCTGTTGCTGCAGTAGGGTCATCCCGTGGCTGCTGGAGTGTCCATGTAAGCCACAGAGTGCAGTAAATTACAGATAATGTATATGCTGCCCAAGAGAGAACGTTCAGTTCCTTCTCTCCTCTGTCCTGACTGTCTTAGCTGCCGGCTTAGCTAGGGGACACAAAATGGGACATGGTGGATCTTACAGTGCCTACACTCTTGAAGTGAAAGAGCAATTGCTTTAGTCTTTGAAATTGCCCTGGAGAAATACAACTATACAAAAGTATCTTCTTTTCTGCTGGCAACAGAGTGTGCGAGCAGTACCTTACAATACCATGGAAGAAGAATGTGTTTGATAAGACATCTGGAAATCCAGTGCCAGATTCTCTAGTGGGCTCAATTTCTGATAGAGCATAAAGGAAATCTTTGGATACTCAGCCCACCCACAGCACAGTTAGGTGTAATGTTTGCACTGATCTGAGACCGTCGCTTGTAAGTCCTCATCCAGTGACTATTCTTCTCAAGGACCTCAAAGCAGTCTGTGGCTTCATCCTTGGGAACTTTGGTTTACTTCTTGTGGTTCAGAGAGGAGTTGGTATGTGTCCAGGGGTCACCTCAGCATGGAATGAGGTTACTTTGAGCATATATCTGTGCCTGGAGCTTAGAAGCATTCCCAAATTCCCTGATTCAGAGTGACTCTGGAGACCAGTATCTTTCAATAGTTTCTAAATAACGAACACGGGACAAGCAAGTTGCCTTCTTCCACACCTATTCCTACTGTTCAGCTTGCTGCTGTTCTCAAAGAGGATGGGAAGAAGAAAGGGTTCAGGTCTTTCCTATGCTAATTCTGAACTCATTTGTGAGCATTCTGAGTGAGGAAATGCAACTCGGAGTCTGCTTTTGGGAGAGCCATTGCTGAACAGTGCAAAGAGAACAGATTTGGCCAGAGATGCAAGACTTCATGCTCTGTGGGAGGCAAATCACCTACCAGATCTTTCGGTATATTACTACTGCTTCAGTCATTCCCAGATAGCTTTTCCACCTTGAGGAACTTCAACCAGCTCTTGCAGAGACATCAAGATACAACGCAAGACTCGTGTGACTTGCACCTGTTTTTTCCTGGGGGACAAGAGTCTCTGAAAGGGTCTGCAAACAGAGGCTATACTTAATGAACGGGTTGTTTGGGTTTTTTTAGGAGCCCTAAATATTTAACTTACAGTTGATGATAGGTATTTCTAATTTAAGGGTACAATTTGTAACATTTAGTGGAAATCTGACTTCTGAAAACAGGACTTCTCTGAAGCATCTCAATGGCTTACCAAAATAATAGGGACAGAAAATGTCACCATACACTTTTGATCCTGCTTTGGCAGGGGGATTGGACCAGGTGATCTTCAGAGGTCCCTTCCAACCCCTACCGTTCTGTGATTCTGTGAGAATATAGATCCCTGGGTTTATTTTTTCATTTTTATTTATTATTTTGATGTGTCCAATCTATATATCAGATTAAACATGTTTTATAATGTTTAAACTAGGGATGGGGAAACTACGGCCTGTGGGATGGATATGACACATAACATTGCTTCATGTAAGCCGTGGCCTCATAATTTTTTTCATATTATTAGGCAACATAGTGTCATGTGTTGAACATGTGGCTGCCAAAAGTTTTTTTAAAAGTCTGCTTGATCCTCAGTATTTCTTTTCAGGGCCTCTTTGCATCTTCTCTTTTTCCCTCTGCTTAAAGTAATAAACACAGTAATAGAAATGCATCAGTAAGTGCTAAACTACATGCAGGAAGGTATGTTTAGAGGGGGAGGAGCACTACTGCTGAAATGCTACTGCCAAAATACTAGCTCTTACACAAGGAAGAGGATACAAACATCAGGCTATGTTTACATCTTGTAAATGGAGGAGGCAGAGAATGGAATTAGACACACCTTGAAACATCCATTAGTACCAATATGAGGGGGTCTAGATAAAGGAACAGGATTCCCTTACTTGGAAACCTGCTTGGTGCAGGTGGACCAGTCAAATTGAATTCCTGCATTTGACGGGGATTGAACAATTAATATGTTATTCTGGCTCAGCTTTTGAAATTCCTGCTACTGCTCCTAAAAATAGTTTTACTTCTCATTAAGTAAGGATCCTGTATGAAAATGTGAGTGTATCCAACAATGCAGTTATTACTTCCCCATTCATTCATTAGCCTGAGTAAGCTGTATTGCAGGGGTGAACATCCAGGCCTATCATTCTACCCCAGACAAACTCTGTCGTAGAAATTTTGCCCAAGCAAGAGGGCCCAGACTTAGATCTTATAACATGACTTAGATTTTCCCGAAGAAAGTGAACTGGAGTCTACCCTTAATTCAAAATGTCGTACCAAATGATGACATTTGTGTATAGAGGGATGAATTTACTACATCACCAACTAGAATATTTTTGTGTGAAAAGTCTGACCTTAAAACAGTAGAGTTAACATTAATTCACGTCCTAATGCTCGTAATTCCTTTTAAAAATTTCCTTTCACCGAGGCATAATGGTTTTCTGGACAAATTTCTTCACTAAATGACTGTGGAAAGGTCTCCTAGGTATTACCTGTGAAGCCTCCAAGGTACAGTCTAAATTTGTGGTGCTACAACACATTACGACCCCATTTGACAGAGCAGTTGCCCCTGGGAAAAAAAAAATCATGGTGATTTCTGTAACATTGTCCCTTTACTGGCAATTGACCTGATTTCGAAGGTGGTGTTGAAGAGAAAGGAACTGGTGGGACTGGTTACTCTCAGTTAAAACTCAGATCATTTGCTCAAGAGTGCTTTTATCCAACCGCAGGTGACACTCCTCATTCAACATGATGAATCCAAAAAACCAGCAACACCGTGATCGACGTCTCCGATAGTTGCGGGCAGTATCATTTGGTACCAGGAGACACGAATGCTTTCCACGTATCGGGAGAGGAACGGTCCCACGTGTTACAGAAGACTGGCAATGCCCCCCAGCTGAGGAGGCTCGGGGCGGAGCGGGGCCACCACGCAGGGCTCCCAACCGCTCCTCGGCGTCAGGGGTGAAGCTGGTCGGTGTGACATTTTACTTAATTTTACTTAATCTGACCCAGATGTAACTGCGGGGTGTTTACCCCTTCCCTACGGAGCACTGATTACCTCAAGTCATCGCCCACTTGCCATGGGATCAGGGTATAAACACAGAGGCTGGGAAGTAAGTTCACGCCGAGCTCGCCCTTAGCAGGATCACCCGATCACCTACAACGAACCCACCGACTGCCCTTTTACTGCTGCCAATTTGCGGTCTAAATATCACAAGCTGGTGCACAAAGATAAACCCCGGGGCCCTGGGCTCAGTGGCTGCAGATTAGGAATATGCCACCGCTGCATTCATGGTGATTTACTGCAACTGAAGCTCTGACTCAGAGCCATTTGGGAGGTTGTTTATGTATTTTTGATATTTTGTTTTTTAAACCTTATGTCCTCTGAAGGCTTTTCTGTGTTTTGGTATAAGATTGCCTTTGAGCAGTACCTCAAGAAATATAATCATAGTTATTTGTTGTGTCTATCAAGCTGTTCCATATAAATATCTTGATTCTTAAGTGGGATATGCAAAGAACATTTATTTTTTTTGCTAGAATGCCAAACCTCACAATGACTGCCTATTTTCTCAAGGCTGAAATGCTTTTAAATGACATTTTTTTTTGTTCCTGCTCAATGTGTCAGTGCAAGCAGAGAGGAGTTTCCACGGCTAGTCTGTGCCTTTAGCCAATGAATCAATAAAGCAATCCAATATTAATTTCAGCTGCAGATAAACGAATGTTTCTCTAAGGGTTTCAGAAGAGTAAAGGTTAAAATTTAATCTTATTTATCTAAAGAACAAATATTGAAGTGTTTCTACTCTGAGTCTTCTCTTAGTAACGGACTTGACAAAAGAGGAATAATATTTTCCTTTTCTGCCTTTGATGCAGCATGATTAATATCCCGTTGCTGGATTCTATATTATTTTAATCAAATAATGGTTTTACTATTTCACAGGAAATACTTGGACAATATAAACATTTCATTACTTTATTGACTTTGTCTGTATTTCTCAGAAGGTAACAGACCCCAGGATTTTTCTGTTCTAAAGGAATAAAGAAAACAAGATTTCTAATTGAGCAGCTGTAGGCCAATGCCTTCAAAACCAGAAAAGCGGTACTGCAAAGAAATTCAAGACAGCATAGTTTTAATTTTGGAAACCTGCTCTTTTGCTGTGTAACAAGCACACTTGTTATGTGGTGTACCTGGAGAACTCCATCGCCGGGTTATATCTGTGATCGTTGTTCTTCATTTACAGAGATGCAGATTAGGAGAAACACCCAGGGGTCATGGTCAGAAGAACTTAGTTTATGTCTGGACTTGCCTTTAGTCTCTCCAGCCATTGAACTGCCTGTCCTGCTGCAAATTATAAGCTCCAGCAATTCTGTGATTTTACACTGTGATTGTCTTCAATTCGATGTGTAAAGTAGTGATATACCTTCTCGGTGTGTGAGGTGCATCACCTGTGGGTGAAGTTCTCCCATGCTGTTCACCTAAACGCTCTGGTTCTCCTCTTCTGTAGGAGCAGCACTCCGTTTTTAGCAATGGATACCGTGATAAAGGCCTAATTATACTTGAAACTACACAAGAAATCTCATGTTTAGTATGCATTCAGATATAGCATGACAGATGTCAGTGTACCAATTGACATGTATTTGGAGGATGTTGCTTGGTTGGTTTGTTTTACTAGTGAGTAGGTGACTATTTTACTTCTCCTCTAGCACAGAAGATCCACAAGGCAAAAATCTATCGTCCTGTGAATGAAATCAGAAATTTCAGAGGGCTCTCCAACTCATCAGGCTCATCCTCCTGCCTCAGAGCTTGAGCCGCCGGCTGTGCGCCGCTCTTAGCGCATCCACTAAATCACCACATTAATCTGTGTGACTGAGGCGTAGTGAGGGCGAGGGCTCTGCAAAGCTCTTTTTGAACCCCTGCCTCACTGCATTAATCTGCAAGGTGGCTCTGGAAGATGACTGACTCGAGGAAAAGAAAAGGGGGACTTTTCGTATTTCCTCTCGCATTTGAAGGTTTTTCAGAAGCCGTTCAAGGGAAGAAATAAAAACCTCCACTTAAGCACAGAGCGACGTGCATCATTATGCAGGAAACACCATTGCCTTTATGGTGGTGGGTACAGAAGCGGCACAGAAGTGGATGCCGGCCTCCCCCTTGGCTGCCGGGACAGAGGCAGCTAACGGGACGGATGCATCATATGCCGGGCTCCGCTGGAGCTGCCCCCGCGCCACCCAGCCGTGCCAGTGGGGAACGTCACAAAACATCAAACTCGGCCTCGGCTGATTCTTTCCGCCGTTGCGCTCTCCCCACGGAGAGGGCGAGAGCAGGGCCCCGGAGGTATTTTAGTGTCTTCCTCGGAGGAGGCTGCTGGAGGAAGCCGGG
>NW_010553213.1:5318-5540 GCF_000687285.1 Phaethon lepturus | reverse complement strand
ACCAAGCAAAAGATCGACCGGGACCTGCTGTGCCGGCAGAGCCCCAAGTGTGTCATCTCGCTGGAGGTGATGTCCAGCTCCATGGAGATCTGTGTGATCAAGCTGGAGATCAAGGACCTCAACGACAACGCGCCCAGCTTCCCCACTGACCAGATCGAGCTGGAAATCTCAGAGACGGCCAGCCCCCGCACCCCGGTGCCCCCGGGGAGGGCCTACGACCCC
>NW_010553213.1:3169-5287 GCF_000687285.1 Phaethon lepturus | reverse complement strand
CTCGGGCAGTTTTGGTGTGCAGAGCTATGAGATCACCCCCAACGACCTCTTTGGGCTGGAGACCAAGACGCGGGGCGATGGGTCCCGCTTTGCTGAGCTGGTGGTGGAGAAGAGCCTGGACCGTGAGACCCAGTCC
Organism: Phaethon lepturus; assembly: GCF_000687285.1. Lineage (NCBI taxonomy): Eukaryota > Metazoa > Chordata > Aves > Phaethontiformes > Phaethontidae > Phaethon > Phaethon lepturus. The sequence continues at coordinate 5,151 of NW_010553213.1, read as the reverse complement.
CACTACAGCTACGTGATCACAGCGCTGGATGGTGGTGACCCGCCCAACTTTGGCACAGTGGAGCTCAGCATCCGCGTCATCGACTCCAATGACAACAACCCACTCTTTGAGGAGCCGGCCTACACTGTCAGTGTGCCTGAAAATGCCCCACCAGGTACGCCGGTCATCCGCCTCAACGCCTCTGACCCAGACGAGGGCACCAATGGCCAGGTCCTCTACTCCTTCCACAGCTACGTCTCCGAGCGGGCCCGGGAGCTTTTCCAAATTGACCCCCAGAGCGGCCTCATCACAGTGAGTGGTGCCATCGACTACGAGGAGGGTCATGTCTATGAGCTGGATGTGCAGGCCAAGGACTTGGGGCCTAACTCCATCCCTGCCCATTGCAAAGTGACCATCAGCATCCAGGATGCCAATGACAACCCGCCCCTCATCAACCTGCTCTCTGTCAACAGCGAGCTGGTGGAGGTGAGCGAGAACGCCCCGCCGGGGTACGTCATCGCTCTGGTGCGGGTCTCGGACCGCGACTCCGGGGCCAACGGGCGGGTGCAGTGCAAGCTCCTGGGCAACGTGCCTTTCCGGCTCCAGGAGTACGAGAGCTTCTCCACCATCCTGGTGGACGGGAGGCTCGACCGGGAGCAGAGGGACCAATACAACCTCACCATCCAGGCCAAGGACAATGGTGTCCCCTCCCTGCAGGCCACCAAGTCGTTCACCGTCAAGATCACTGATGAGAATGACAACCATCCCCACTTTTCCAAGCCCTATTACCAGGTCATCGTGCAGGAGAACAACACCCCGGGGGCCTACCTCCTCTCAGTCTCGGCCAGGGACCCTGACCTGGGCCTTAATGGCAGCGTCTCCTACCAGATCGTGCCCTCCCAAGTCAGGGACATGCCTGTCTTCACCTACGTCTCCATCAACCCCAACTCTGGAGATATCTATGCTTTGAGGTCCTTCAATCATGAACAGACGAAGGCCTTTGAGTTCAAGGTCTTGGCAAAAGACGGAGGTAATCCCTCTCTACAGAGCAATGCCACCGTCAGGGTGATCGTCCTGGATGTCAATGACAACACCCCCGTGATCACGGCTCCGCCGCTGGTCAATGGGACCGCGGAGGTGTACATCCCCAGGAACGCGGGAGTTGGCTACTTGGTGACGGTGGTCAAGGCAGACGACTATGACGAGGGTGAAAATGGCAGACTTTCCTATGAAATGGTGGAAGGAGACAGAGGATTTTTTGAGATAGACCAGGTCAATGGGGAGATAAGGACCACCAGAGCCTTTGGGGAAAACGCGAAGACAGCGTATGAGCTGATCGTGGTGGCTCACGACCATGGAAAAACATCTCTCTCGGCTTCCGCTTTGATTTTGATATACCTGTCTCCAGCCCTGGATGCCCAGGAGTCCATAGGATCTGTTAACCTCTCCCTGATTTTCATTATTGCCCTGGGGTCTATCGCAGCCATTCTTTTTGTCACCATGATCTTTGTGGCAGTCAAGTGCAAAAGGGATAACAAGGAAATCAGGACCTACAACTGCAGGTAAAGACACCTTTGTTTCTGTGCACCTGCCGGGTCTGTTTTGATTTTTGCCATCACAGTTACTTTTCCATTTGTTGTTGCTTGCTTGGGGGGCTGTGGTGGGGGTAGATTGGCTTCAGGAACAAAAGTGAGGTTCTCGTCCCTCTAAGGAAATTTCCTGCAAAGCTTTAAAAAATTGTTCTCTGGGAGGAGAACAGAAATCCCTGCCGAGTAACGAATCGACTTAATTGTGCGGCTTGACAATCTGTTGCAGCATCCCTGCTTTTAGGCGCTCCGTCGCAGGAAGGAGGGAGAGCAGCTTTACAGCGGTTTGGCTGGTTCTCGCGGGCAGCCCCCCATCCCCAGCGCAGCTCCCCGGTGCTCGCGAGGAGGGAAAGCCCCCCCGGCCCACCGCAGCGTCCCCGCAGCGGATGGGGCGAGCGGCCGCGGTGGCATCCATGA
>NW_010553213.1:1433-3023 GCF_000687285.1 Phaethon lepturus | reverse complement strand
TCCTCGCCACAGCTGACGATGGGGCCAACCGGATAAAATCGTGGCGAAAATGAGCCGGGTCCCCTCGGTACGCCGCTCCAGCACCCGCCGTGGTCGGTTGGAGTGGGAGCAATGGGGTGAGGGAGGATTTTTGCAGCGCTGCGTTATTTTGCCCTGGCTGAATGCGTGCTCCCGGGTCCGAAATGCCGGAGGGGAGGTCAGCCCCGCGCCCCGAGCCGCTGAAAGGCTGACAGGGGAAATCCAGTCCCCTGAATATGTAACAGCCCGGCGATTATTGTCTCTCTTTTACTATTCTCTGTGTTACACAAGTTAGGAGACAAATGCTAACCACACATGAATATCAATCAGATGCCATAAAAGAGCAGCTGCAATGCCTCATAAATGGTTTAATCCTGTTACTAGTGAAATAGCCATGACTTCTCCATTCCTTCGGCACCGAGGCGTTCCGGAGGGGAGGGATGGAAATTAATTTTGCTCTACCTTGGAAATGCGCGCCGGCCCCCGGCAATTCTGCGGCGGGGGGGGGATGTGCGGTCTTTAAAGTTTTATTTACGCAGAAATAATGCTGGAGAGTTTGGGTTTTACACCCCGTTTTCACAGCGTAAAGTGCATTTATAAGGCTTTTTGCTTGATGGGGGAAAAAATCATCTGGAAATAAAGGTCGGTCTGCGCTGTATTATGGGATGTCTAGCTTCAAGTGAAAGCTCGTACACCAGATTTCTTGCCAGCTTGGCCCATTGAATGGGAATAGGACCTAAACGGACAAAAATCACGTCATGGTGGTGCCCCCAACAGCTTCACACATCTGCATAAGCCCTGGGTTTACTGCGACGGCTTAGGGATTAATGAAGTGCAGTTTAATTAAATAATTGGTCAATAGCGAAAGGACAGCAAAATGAATGCCTGCAGGAAATAATTGGGCTCTCACATTGCCAAACTTAAACATTTAGGTAAACAAAACAATTAAAGCTTCATCAAGCATTGTTAGACGAGTCAGCAGCATATAGATTGTTGGCACAACAGAAATCCCAGCCTTCCCCTGATTTATTTGCACGCTCCGGGGGACGCACGGGCTGTTACCAGCGTGCGTCTGAGCAGGAGAAATCAGCTGCAGAGGTAGAGAAGCACCAGGTAGGCTCAGCAGCGGCTGTGACCATGGGGTACCCGCTCCCCGCACTGGGTCCATGCCTTTAGGTTTTGCCAGTGCCTTAGTTTAGGGGTTCTTCGCCACAGCAGCTGGAGAGTCCTCCTAAAATGTGTTAATTTATGAGGCAGATAAGGTTATGTGAGAGCTGATCGACTTGGTGGCATTTTCATGCTCAGGCAGTTAGCTTTCTGGAACAAGAATATTTGTCCAATATTTGCCTTTCTAGATAAACTCTATTATTTATTCATCCCATTATTTCTGTTGCAGCTATTGGATTTTTTTTTTCTTTAATGCTGTTATTGTAAAAAGAATTGGAGCAAAGTCCCGACTTTCAAATGTGTATTTCTGACTGTGGGCAGCATTTGATGTGCTTCCCTGGGAAATACCGAGCTGCCCAGCACTTTGCACGCACAGATTCATCTGTGGGGCATTGGCCGGGGCTG
>NW_010553213.1:263-1402 GCF_000687285.1 Phaethon lepturus | reverse complement strand
AAACAGGAACAACAACCGCTGTGAGCCGAGCATACCCAGTTAATGCAAGGTGCAACCGTATTTCTCATTATTTGCTCGGGTGGTGTTTTGCGATAACTTTTTTCCTCCGGTGTTTTTGCAGCAGGCGTTCAGGGCACTTCATCAGTGGATTCTTTTGGCAGGTGGGAAGCAAAGAGGGAAGGAAAGGCAGAGAAAAACAGGCTTGCAGTAAAAAAAAAAAAAAAAAGGTCAAAAAAGGATCATTTCTCTTTGCAAAACACAGTTGTTCTCCGATTTCTAGAAGACGAAGAAAGCATTTCCCAGCAGAAGGGGTGGGGTGTGTCGGGGGGGGAGGGAGGAATCGGATGTGGTTGGAGAAAAGATTTCGAGTTACCAGGTATTATCAGGAGATAGTCAAAATACCAGCAGTTTGGATGAAGCATTAATAAACAAACAGCCTTTGGAGTGTGAGGGAATAGAGCTTGCCAGCTAGGACTGGTTCTGGGTTTGCCTTATTTACTGCTATGGAAAATGAACCGGGGGAAAAAACCCTGCTATTCGTTTTGAATTTTCATTACAGGGATCAAATTAAATCACTTTAAAAATCCTTATTATGCATGGAAATGACTGCAGGTACCCTTTTCAGCTCATGGATTTTAACATCTCCATTTTTCTCTTCTGCAGGCTGGACTTTACTCCTAATAACTAAATATCAGCAATTATAAACACTAGAGAAAAACAGAGGCATTCTCCCTTTCCATTATTTTTCATATTTGACCTGAAAGCATTATACATATGAAAATAAGCTAAAGACCGTGTCGTGCCACCAGACCCAAAACATGACGTAATGTGCATGACTAAGAAGCCTACAACGGAGATGGGGGCCAAGCCCTCCGGGCTTCCGCATGTGTATTTAGCGGGGCAGGGTTCGGGATGCTCTCAGCTAGTCATTTTCCTTCTGTCCCCCAGAATTGCAGAATACTCCTATGGGCATCAAAAGAAGTCAAGCAAGAAGAAGAAAATTAGCAAGAATGATATCCGCCTGGTACCGCGGGATGTGGAGGAGACGGATAAAATGAACGTTGTGAGCTGCTCCTCTCTCACTTCATCCCTCAACTACTTTGACTACCACCAGCAGACCCTGCCGCTGGCCTGCCGCC
>NW_010553213.1:0-201 GCF_000687285.1 Phaethon lepturus | reverse complement strand
CCCCCCTTGCCGGGGCAGAGTCCCCAGCAGCCCGACCTCATCATCAACGGGATGCCGCTGCCAGAGGTGAGTGCGGGCGGGCAGCCCGTGCCCCTGCGGCGTCGGTAACGGCTTTGCACGTGGGCCGCGGCACGCGGGTCTGCCGGCGTAAGCGCTGACGAAACGACGTGTTGAGCAAAGAGGCAGCAGTGTTTTCTCTGC
>NW_010553212.1:17341-22203 GCF_000687285.1 Phaethon lepturus | reverse complement strand
ACGGCGTCTTGCGGGAGTATGCCGCTCAACCCAGGGGAGCGAGCTTCTAATTGCCCTCGCTCCGTCATGGCCCCTTTGCTTGTCGGGCGCTGGCAAAAGCCGAGTCACCCAAGAGTATCCGGCTGTCGGTACTGCACCTACACAGCCCGCCAGCTCTGCTCCCAAGCCACAAAAAACGAGCATAAACCTCCTCCTCTTCCTCGCTCGTGCCAGGAGGCAGGAGCCACTGCTGCTCTCTGCTGTGGCAGGGGGCCACAAAGGTGGGGTTTGCTGGGTCTTTAACGGCTTTCCATCTCAGTGATGAGTTAGTGGACAAAGAAATAAGAAAAAAAATGTGTTTACCTAGGAAAACCTAATGGCTGGGCTCGTAACTGGCTAACAAATTGTACCAGCCAGGCAAACCAGCTGCCTGATGGGGCTGGAAGCTGCAGAAAGCTGAGCTTGGCTGTTTGTAGCTCTTCCTTGCTAACCAGGTTAAGAAATGCGAGAGTGCAGCCTGGAATGGCCCTGGGCCAAACCCTGAAGAAGAGAAATGGGGAAACGGAGGCAGAACATCATGTAGGTACAGGCAGCTCTTATTTTGCTTGGATCAGCGTGCCTCAGCAAAGCGTTTAATCTGTCTCAGTAATCTCCTGCCTGTGAAGAATAGCCGCTTGGTGTGTTTAAACCGAGGGGAATTTGGGGGCAGTACTGGATGTGGGGCCCATTTCTGAGGAGTGGTGGCCAGACAGAGCTCTGGAGACACAAGGAGTGAGGGCAAGAGGCCAAGTAAGAGGCAGCATTTGAGCCTTTTTGGCCACAGGGAGTTTCAGAGCACCTGTATAACCATGAGCACCAGCCTGGCTCGGAAAGGCTGCACTGTGGCCAGAGGTAATATCGTGACAGTTACACATACACCTGTGACAGGTCTTAAGAAGCTCTGACAGCAGCTTCAGGGCTATGGAAGATGCTTCTTTGTTGCCTCAGAGATTCTACCTAGCATCAGCAGAATAAAGCAACTGTTCAGGTTCTAGTTTAATTATTTGTTTGTTTGTATTCTGTTTTAATGACGGTCAGTTGTTCCTTATGTGGGTTTTATTGTAAGCATCATTGTGGCTCCAGGGCTCTTGAGGAGAGGTGAAGAGGGAGCAAAACACATTATGAGCCTAGATAGAGCTCAGCACAGATCAAGGGCTGATTCCAGTTAGCCAGCATGATTTTGGACACCACAAGATGCTGACTGTTGAGTTGGACTCAGTGTTGTATCCTCTGACTAATCGACCTGTAGGTGTTTGGAGTAGCGGTAAGCAGGTCAGAGAGCCACCCTGCCTTCTTGAGCATGCTCCTGCTGGCTTGGCCTTGTCTCTGTCCTTCATCCCTCTCCTACATCTTAAAAATTAGAACACAGTGAGTGGGTAAAGCAAAAAGCAGTGCTCCCAATTTGTTGAAAATATTGTGAAAAGCTTGTGTGGCAGGGAAGGAAGTGGCTGGATATTCTCTATGGATGCCTTCAGCTGGCCTGTGTGATGGATATGGAGCAGCTTCTCCTCACCCCCTCTCCATCTCTCCCTGCCACCTTCCCAGAGTTGCCTGCCACTTCTAGAGGGAAGCTCAAGGCAAAATGAGACAGACTTAAAAACACTTTAAGGTGAGGGTGTCAGCGTTTTGTATGGAAATGGAGTTGCCTATCATTAAATGCCTTCCTGAAGGAAGGCGTGTTAAATGATAGGTTATTTCTCCACTGTGGAAAAGGAGAGTAAAATTCCAGACTTCACACCTTTGCAGACCCTTTGCTTGGGTATCACTTGTTGTCCTTTAAATGACCACTTAGGAGCCAAGAAAAAGCAAACCAGCTGAAACTCTCCAAGCACCATTCCCCGGGCCCTCCCTGCCCTGCTAGGCACAAGGACTTCCTCTCTTTTGGATCTAAATTCTCCTTCCATTTTTGTTCCCACAGTCATCTATCTGCCTGATTGCTCTTGGGCTGGCAGCCTTGCCAGGCTGTTACGCTTTAGAGGGCACAAGTCAGGCAACCTCTTCCTTCCCCTGGACACAGCTCCCCGACTGTCACCTGCCCAGAGGTAAGCTGTTGAAGAGGCTGGTGCTGCTGTAGCACTCTTTGTCCCCTAACTACAATCTAGCTTTTAATGCATATGAGATGATAGATAAAAGATGGAAATACACAGACTTTTATGTATTTTTTTTAAATCAGAGGGACCAGAGGCACCATGATAAAATAATAAAAAATTCATTATTTTTGAGAGTCATTATCCAAAATTCCTGTACTGTAGCAAACCTTCTCCCCTGGCACCTTTATATCTAACTGGGAGAGAGGTCAAAAGTAAGGACACAGAAGCATTAGTAGTATTATAGCAGTGCCTGATAACAACATTTACATTAAGGACCTTTCGCATTTTTTCACATAAACTCTTACTTTCAGATTGTAAAACTCAGCCATAAAGTTTACCTCCTTGCTGACACCAGGCACTTAAAGTTTGAGAGTATCAGCACTTCAGTCAATCAAATTTCCAGTTAAAGTCCTAAAATTCCTCCTACATATTCTAATTTGAATTTGCTTTTTTTACAGTCTCTGCACTTTAAAGGAGAGAGTGGTTGAGTGAAATTATTTATAATGTGCATGCTCTATAGGTTTCCAAATTAAATGCAAATGAACAACTAGTATATTTGATTTGGTACCTTAATTTTTTTGTGCCTTAAAGCAGGTCTAATCCTGATGGGTGCTGAGGACCCATCAGAAGCCCAGCTTCTTGTTTTGAAGATGACAGGAAAGCCTTTTTAGTAGGGGAAGGGGATGAAGATGGGACAAACAGCTGTACAGGACTAGCACAAGAAAGTCCTTTAGCAGCCATGGAACAAAAAGTTCACTAACAAAAAATGGGATAATGTTTGCAGCTAGGTGAAAATCCATTGCCAAGCTGGGGTTTGCACACATGGTCACAGCTACCTGTGACATTCCTGGCAAATTTTTCTATTTGCCTCCCTCAAAAGCTCATGTTGTGAAGTGTTTGCCATATCCCAAGAGAACCAGGATTATGATGAGCAAGTTTAGTTGCACTGCAAAGGAACTGAGGATGAAATTAATTTGTCTAAAGGCAGAGCTCTGCAACATGCATGTTTCCTTGAAACGCTATACTTCATTTATAGCCATCTCAGTTTAGACACTGTTATCTAAAGGAGGCAATTCTAGCAAATACTCCAAAAATCTTGGGAACATTTTGAGGATGTTCAGAAATCCACCCCTCAGGTACATTTCGAAAAACCTCTCTATGGCATCAATCAGGGCCATCCTGAAAACCTGCTCCCTCAGCACAAAATACTTTGAAAGAGCCTAAACTGGTGGAGTTGGCTAGAGGACCCCCTCTGTGCTCATTTCAGTATGCTCTCAGGGTCCCACCTCATGGAGGAATAGGAAAGGCCCAATCTGAGGACCAGCAAGGGAGTGCCCAGGCCACGGGGAGTCCAGTTTGAAAACTACAAAGGGATCATTGCCTTGGGAAGCTCTAGCAAGTCCCTGGGAAAATCACAGGTATCATTTTTAAACAACTGAGCAGCACCAGACTGGGGTCACTTTGAATGTGCACAAGGTCCCCAAACAGAGGCCACCCCAATGTCTCTCTCCAGCATCAGGTCTCTTTTAAAATCCCTTCAGTGGTCTGATGGACAGACATTTATATACATCGCTTTTAGTTCTTTCTGTGGTCTTTTGAAAATGGTTCTCCAAAAATGAAGCTGTATTGAAAAATCACAAATAACTCTTTATTTCCTAACTGTCCCTTGGATCCAACCACAAAACTGGCTTGAATGACATGATACAAACACCACAACCTTCCTTCTGGACGCACAGTCACTTGTGAGAAACTGAAAACCTCCCAGTGATGTTCATTTCCAAAATGGCCTCTTCAAACAGAAAGGAATAATTTTTGAACAGAAATGCCACTCTTATTAAGCTGAACAGCATTTACCTTTTTTTTAATGACAAATGAAGTAAATCTGTTGGATGTAAAGTAATTTGAAAACCTAGATATTGGAAGAGGACATAAAAAGCCATAGTTGCAGTTTTCCCTGCTCTGAGGAATATTCCTCGGGCACTACAAGGGTTTAAGAAATAGCACAGGGAACAGGTTTAAAAGAGATGATGCTCCATTGCAGGGAGGTTGGAAAGATGGTTATGGGATGTTGTCTAAATAAAAAAGGATCCCTTAAAAAAATTACCAGCAACACTGATCCCATGTCCCAGTCCCCTCTTTGCCATCTCTTCTCCTTGGGGCTCTGATCCTGAGGAACTGAGCTCTGAGCTGGTTTTCTTTGGGCCAGGCACTAGCCCTGAGACTGGCAGCTTCAGGTGGGGCAGGAAGGGCAGCTCTCACCCTGGGCCTGGGCAGTCCTGCCCAGAGGCAGCACACAGGACCTCTGCCTGTGGTCACGAGGTGTTTTAGGTTTGTGTGGCTATGTTTTGGTAGCAGGAGGGCTACAGGGTGGCTTCTGTGAGAAGCTGCTAGGTGCTTCTCCTTTGTCCAATGGAGCCAGTGCCAGCCAGCTCCAAGACAGACCCACCGCTGGCCCAAGGCCAAGCCCATCAGCGACGGTGGTAGTGCGCCTGGGATAACAGAGTGAAGAAGGGAGGGAAAAACCAGCACGCAGCAATTGCAGCTGGAGAGAAGAGTGAGAATATGTGAGAGGAACAGCTCTGCAGACACCCAGGTCAGTGCAGAAGGAGGGGGAGGAGGTGCTCCAGGCACCAGAGCAGAGATTCCCCTGCAGCCTGTGGTGAAGACCATGGTGAGGCAGGCTGTCCCCCTGCAGCCCATGGGGCTCTACAGTGGAGCAGATACCCACCTGCAGCCTGGTAAGGACCCCACGCC
>NW_010553212.1:14896-17239 GCF_000687285.1 Phaethon lepturus | reverse complement strand
TGGGAAACCTGTGCTGGAGCAGGCTCCTGGCAGGACCTGCGGACCCGTGGAGAGAGGAGCCCAGGCTGGAGCAGGTTTGCTGGCATGACTTGTGACCCCATGGGGGCACCCACACTGGAGCAGTCTGTTCCTGAAGGACGGCACCCCGTGGGAGAGACCCAGGCTGGAGCAGTTCATGAAGAACTGCAGCCTGTGGGAAGGACTCATGTTGGAGATGTTTGTGGAGAACTGTCTCCTGTGGGAGGGACCCCACGCTGAAGAAGGGGAAGAGTGTGAGGAGTCCTCACCTGAGGAGGAAGTACCATCAGAGTCAACGTGTGATGAACTCACCGCAACCCCCATTCCCCATCCCTCTGTGCCACTTGCGGGGAGGAGGTAGAGAATTCAGGAGTGAAGTTGAGCCCAGGAAGAAGGGAGCGGTGGGGGGAAGGCATTTTAAGATTTGGGTTTAGTTCTCATTACCCTACGCTGATTTGATTGGCAATAAATTAAATTTATTTCCCCAAGCTGAGTCTGTCTTGCCTGCGACAGTAATTGCTGACTGATCTCTCCCTGTCCTTATCTTGACCCATGAGCTTTTTGTTACATTTTCTCTCCCCTGTCCAGCCGAGGAGGGGACTGATAGAGCAGCTTTGGTGGGTACCTGGTGTCCAGCCAAGGGCAACCCACCACAGAAGGGTCTCTGTATGGGTACTTGAATACAGTGTGCAGTTTTGAACCCCCTCAATGTGAGAAAACCATGAATAAACTGGAGCAAATTCAGCAGAGGGGTAACAAAATGGTCAAGAGGCATGAGCACTTTCCTTGTGAGGAAAGCTGAGGAAACTAGACTTCTTAAGCCTGGAGAAGACAAGGGTTAGGGGAGACCTGACAGCAGCCTTCCCAAGGTTAGCAAGAAGTTGGAGCCAGGATCTTCCCAGTGGTGTGTGATGGGAGGATAAAAACCAAGAGGCATAAACTGAAACAAGCTGGGAATGAGATAAAACTGTTTCACCGTAAGGACAGCTAGGCAGTCTCCACCTCTGGAGATTTTCAAGACAAGATTGGACAAGGCTTTGAATAACCTGATCTGACCTCATATGTGACCCTGGACTAGAGACCACCTGAGATCTCTTCCAACCTGAATTATCTTGTGATCTAAAACCAGTCAGAGGAATCACATCCCAAATGTGCTTCTGCTGAATTGAAAGGTAAAGTGGGTAATTGTTAACTTGCAGAGGTTTATATTGCCAGTATTTAAAACTATGGATTTATTCAAGCCTGATGGGCAAAACCAGCCAGGTTTTAGTCCTAAGAGTTTACTAGCATATGACAAAAAGGAAGAGAGAGAAAAAAGACAGACTCTGGTTAAGTAACTCGGTGGAGGTACCTGAACTTTCAGCTGTTCTAGGCTAGTTTACAGAATTTAGGGTGTATGTTACCTATGCGTTGATCTTGAGGAACCTTACACTGCCAAAGTGATACAAAGCACCCTTACTATTCCCAGGGGTAGATTCTTTATTGCTAGAAAATAATTCTTAGAGAAAAACTCAAAACAGTAATTCACCCTGAAGCAGAGCAGAGTTTAACACACTCTCCTCTAACGCTTCCAGAGTGCAGAGATGGATGCACCACAGGGGCTGCACTCCTCCCAAACCGTACACATGGTAGTAAATGTGCTCCCCCAGCAGGCAACCAGCAAACCATCTAGCCCTGGAATATGATACAGATTCAAAATACAGAAGTGATGGGCTTGGTTGTCAGCCAGAGTAAATTAGTGTCTCATCCAAGCCAGGTGTCACCAGTTGAAGATCTGCCCCACTAAAAGTAGTTGGAGACTGTAAGAGGTGCAGAGGAATTACTGCTAGTAGGGTCATTTAGCAGGGAAAGCAGCTCAGCGGGCGATGCTCATATCTGTCTTTTCTCACCGCTGCCGGAGCGCTGTGTCGTGACGTGAGAGCTGTAGCTGTGCTCACGGTAATACTGGCCCCTGGTGCCTTCGTTCTCAGCATGCGGCCCTGCAAGGCTGTGACAGCAGCGCTCCACTTGGCCATCCTCCACAGCAAAACAGGCCACGGTCCCAGCGCCGCTGCAAGCTGGTACACGTGGCGGGCAATTTTCTCAGAAGCTGGGCTGGAGGTGCTAGACGTGTTTCCCTCCTGCCAGGTCTGTTCCCAAGTATATAAACTGTGTAACAGCGTGATGACCTAGTGATCAGCAATGCATCTCAAGAACGTTCCGGCTTCTGACACCCAGGAAGTAATTGCTCCCTGATGACTCTGCCTGATCTGACATAGTTTGACCCCTGGTATTTGTCTCTAAGAGATGGTCTTTGGGCTGCCCTTCTGCCTGAAAGGGAGCTGA
>NW_010553212.1:13467-14865 GCF_000687285.1 Phaethon lepturus | reverse complement strand
TCCCTCCTTCTCTAACAGTGAGAGAAACAGATCTTACACCCACCTACAGTCTTTTTTCAACTCTGCTTTAGGGAGGGGACGCATCAGGTCATAAATCAGTAGGTGGACTTTGCTGGTAGATCAAAAGGCACTGGCATTCTTCATTGCCTCTAAGCCAGTGGTATGCCTTCTGTGATTTTTATCTTCAAGAAGGGAAAGTGGGGGTCATGTGGGAAGCATGCAGGGCATCTATTGCTTGCAGAATCCACTAAGTATCAAGGGCCAAATCCTGCTCAAGCGTGCAGGCCATTTCAATTGAGTCCAAAACTCCTGTTCTTTCATCTGAGAACAGATGCAAATTAAATGGCTGTGAATTTTACAGCTGATTCTCAGGCACGACATAACTAGGATCAACAATTTTTGTTCCACTGCAATGAAATTTCATAGCCATGTGCTGCTGCTACTTGTTAACATTGCCTTAATTAGCCCATGGCATCCCACAGCAGTTTGGTAGTGAAGCAGAGTTTTCATCTACTATGAGGAGGTCTTCCACGTGTTTGAGAAACCTTACTAAGTAATTGGAAAAACGCAGTGGATCAAATCCAGGGGAAGCCTCACAGGTCAGTCATTAATGTCTCCTTGCAAGGACTGCTTTCATGGCGAGGCCACCTTGTGAGGAATCAGAGAGCAAACCATGGCCAGAATCCTTTACAGAAAGGCCACCGCCTTGTAACGGTGGCACAGGGCAAGTTCACGAGGAGCTAATTCGATCTATGTAAATAATTAATGATGAACGCAGCCTCCTTTTCATGTCTGATTTATCAAAATCCCCGCGGTCCGATCCCTTCACGCCCCTGAGGGTCCGGGGACTCTGTGCCAAAGAACCACGCTGGGGGGGACTCGGCAGGGTTTGCAAGGCAGCGCTGGACAAGATGGCCGCTATGGAGATGGCAGGTGCATCGGTGTGACGGGGTGGGTATACCCGCGGGATCGTGCTATATGGGTGCTCGCTTCGGTGTGCCTGGTGCACAGCAGTGCCGCACGTGCCCCGAGTGCCATTTTTTTTCCCCCGGGCCTCCTGGTGAGGCAGCCATAGGGGCAGAAATGCCAGGGGAGGAAGCAAGATGGGCAGTTGTTCCTGAAGCTGCTGTGGCATAGAGACTACTGCAGTTCACATGCTATTCTATGTCCTGAAGGGGCAACAAATAAAACAGGAATATGGGAACCCTTTTGCTCCTTTTTCTGTTATTTTTAATCTTCAGAAGTTACAGAGCTTCTAGAAATTTTAAAACAGCCATGAACAGAGGTCAAGGTACCCTAAGAAAGAAAAATTGAGTAAAATCTAATCATGTTATATACTAGCTCCCCTAAGCAACATCACCTTCTTAGTCTCACTCCCCTCCCGGCCCCGCCGCTTCT
>NW_010553212.1:3455-13436 GCF_000687285.1 Phaethon lepturus | reverse complement strand
CCCCCCACTTTGTCTCTTTTAATGTTGCTGTCATTTCTGTCTAGCCTGTTGGACATGCTTTTGAAGTCTGAGTGATAACTAATCCTAATGTTTTGGTTGCTGACTCTGCACCTTTGGGAGTAGACGGGAGTCACGATACGAGTAGAATGTTTAAGACAAAGATCAAATGGAAAATGGGAACAGACGGCATCCAAGTAGATTTCAATACAGGAAGACTGAGCAAATGTGGCTCTTAAGGAAGAAACAGAAAAGAGGAAGTTTTCTAAGTGAAGGAAAAGATGGTTTTTCTAAATGTAAGCAGTGGCACTAGCATGATGCAAGTTCCTGCTGCAGGTGAGGAATGTGCCTTTTAGGAAAGGTCTGAGAGAATACAGAGATACACGGGAGTGTGAAATAAAAGGAAAGCTGAGAAATACCGGGACCTGAACAGATTTTCAGTGGTGTTAGCATACAGTAGCCATCTGTTGTCTCTCTTGCTTCTGGAAGGCCTCTGTCAGCAGACAGGAAGCAGGAGCTTCGCCCCATCTGTATTACCAGCTTTCCATGTGAGACAGGCTGTTTGCTAGGCAGGCACTTTCTCCTCTTTTGAAGGCGGGTGAGTGAAGAGCCCATCCTCTCTGCATCACCTCTCATCGTTTATACAAGCTAACCCTCAGCTATTGTTTGTGCCTGCGTGAATAGTGCTCTGTACAACACGATGTACGGCTCCGAGGCTTACATGGGAAGCTTGTGAGCTGCAGACAGCTGCGCAGTGACAGCGTGGGGCTGCGGAGAAGGCAGGCAGCCGAGCAGAGATCCGCTGGAGCAACAGTGCGGAGGTAGCTGGCTTCCCACATGTCCTCCCTTGAGCAAAATCTCCATCTGCAGTGACCTGTGTAGATGCCTCAGACCCCTTTTGACCTGCAGGGAAAACCAAAAAGAAACTAAAATTAAGTAGGAATTATTTAATATCCATCCAGGAAAGTGTAATTCAGACTTTTGTAGGCTTTGAGGGGCAGGGGAGAAGCTATGGAGGTGAAATTTCTGCCGTGGAGTTTGGAAGATGATTCTGACAGTCTCGTATGTAGTTAGATTGGATTTTCTAATACAAAAATCAAGTCTCTCCCTTTCACATTAGTTCTTTATTGTTTCCTACAATCCTTGAATTAGATCTGCAAGCTGTGAACTATGAGGTAAATTTCTCTTATTTTTCTAACTTGGAGATTATGAACCTATGAGTTGGCCAAAATAAAAGGGCGGTTGTTTATATGAGGGATTATGCTTTCTGGCTGCCTGTGGCTGCAGGGGAATCCACTCCATGACCCAGGACACTCCTCCCAGCTCTATATTCTGTAATGAGAATGGAGACGGGATTTTAAACTGTGTAAATTATTGCCTGCCTCCTTGTTTAGAATGGTTTGGCCAGTTACTGCCAAGTTACTGGCCAAACCTAGCGACAAGAGAGTTCAAAAATTATGCTGTTACCTCTGCTCTTGTCTAAACTGGAAAAAAGTGAAAATTGCTTCTTTCTGTTTCACATTTTTCTCTCCTTTTATAGTCTTTGAAGATGAGTAGCTATTTGAAAAGTTAAGAAAGACCAAGAATCTGATTTCTGTTTACACTCAGCTCACAATACCCTGTACTGACAGCACAAATGCCCTTTAAAACGGCTGTAAATGTCCGTGTAAAATTTACAGATAGTAAATCAGTATTTATGTGCTCAGGGCCCACTATTGCAATGCAGCAATAGTGTAAGTTATATGCATATGTGTGCAGGATGGGCAGTTTACCCAGGGCCCTTGCTAACTTTAACGCTGCTCCCCCCAACTTCAAACTGTCTTTCTCTTTCCTCATTAGTTCCTTTGCCCTCCATTGCATCTATGTCTGAAAGCATGAGTTATTTAAGGGCAAGGATAATATACATAAAAATACAATAGAGTTACAAAAATATCACATTTCCCACTGAAAGGGTATTCTTGTTGTGTTACAAGAATGAGTTCTTTCAGTTTGTCTTAACCACTGCCATAACGTACATGCAAACAAAGCCCACCGAAACACAGAAAGCACGTACTCAGTGGGTTGTACACTCTATGTATTTTTACTTTTACAACTTTGTTAGGGCTTAGATGCATGTGCGTTGGCGAAAAGATTAATTGTTTGAGATGTTACTGTCTAGGAAGTCATTACAAGCTTATTTACATTATTTACATTATTTACATTACAAGCTGTTTGTCATGGTTTGTCTGCCGGAGGTGAGGCTCCTTGAGGGAGAGGGCTGTGGGAGGGGAAACCCAGCGATGGCAGCGCACACAGAAGGTCCCATCCCAGTTCTGGTTAGGAAAGCACAGAACTGATGCTGTACTGTCATTTCAGCTCCACTTTTTCCAGTGTTTTGCTTGCTACAACAAGTAACTTCAAAGCTAAAATTTAGGACTTTTAAAATTTAATCCAAATTTAGGACTTGATTCTGGAAACACATCATAGCCCCCGTGTGTACCGTATGGGGGATGGATCGGGCCACATACCCTGTAGAATTACAGCTGTCTAGCACAGAGCTTTAAAATTTTAATGGAAATGTCTTAAATCAACATAAGTAAAATGGCTTGTCAATAAGGGCTATTGGCAGTAGTGTTAGATTAAATAGTAAAGGATTATCCAGTACTTGGGATCCTCTGGAACCCTTGGAACTTCTACCTTGGAATTTCAGAATAAAAAAAGTTCAAAATTTGTTTTTTATTTCAGGTTTTCTGAAAGTTTTTTTTTTTTTAATTAAAAAAAGCCAAACAACAAAACAAACATACAAATTAATTGTGGATATTAGCTGACCACTACTGCATACTTTCAGCTATAGCCCTTTTAAATACATTGGTTGTTGTAGGCAACACAACACAAGGGAAAATGAGGTTTCTGTTTTTAAGACTCTCTTTCAGTCATCTGTTGTAAGCTGTAAAATAATTTAAATTTTCAAATTAGTTGAAAACTTATGCCCAGCAGAATAAATAAAATGTTTGGCTTTAAAAAACCTCACACATTCATCATCACTTCTACCTGCCTTAGTATCTAGATAGCAATAAAAATAAAAAATGATTCCATCTTCAGTACTTTCATTTAATAATTATAATCATTCACTGGGCTAAAAGTATTCAAAGGAAATTAAAATGTGCAAGTAACGGGCCTCATGACTATGCAACAAAGTAGGAAATTTTCAAATCATTGTTTTAAAGCATGTGTGTTAGTTCACTCTTCTCTATTATCTATTTAGAAATCACTGTCACAACCCTGTTATTAATGTATGAGGTAGAAAATAAATGTATAATAACTTCAATCAACTTCGTAATTTTTTAAGACACTGCTTTTAAACTCTTCATTATCATATGCAAAATGGCAAAGTCAGTTCCACTTAATTTATTTCATATGTTATTCCAACAGCATCACAAATAGTTCGTTGTTACATATCTCTCCAAATAATGAGTTCAAGACATCCTTTCCTTCGCAACACTTCATCTGCATGCTACACACTTCATATTGTGTAATTGTCTGATGAAGAAGGAAAGCAGGTAGCCTGAGGCTATTAAAAAGAAGACGCGTCAATGAAAAAATGTTGGACACAGGTGTTACCCCCTAAGGACAGTGGAATATTTGGAGGATGAATAGAAAAGGAAACAAGATTAAACTAATCAACAGATGATTAAAAAACATCATTTAACTTCCCTCCCTCATCAGAATGCTACCCGTCACCACAAACGTTCTCTCCCAGGGTGGGAAACTTCCTGACAACCATGAGATTCCCATAAAAGGTGCTGGATAAAATTAACGGAGCTCCGTGCGTGGAACGCTGCACTTACAGTATTTGCTGGAACAGCAATTAACATGAGCCGAACAAGCCACTTATTAGCTAACTTGTGTACTTTAAAAAGGTCTAAAGAAACTAAAAATTCACAAAAAAAGGTGTTTAAAACTAACTCAGAGTCAATTGAATTTCTTGTGCACTTAGGGGTGTCCTTTGCTGGACTGGCAACATAGTCATCATATAAAATACATCTACTCAGAAATAACCCTGTCTCTTCTCAATGTACCAAATGTGAATGCCCCCCCGCCCCCAGTGAAGCACATGTTCCTCTTCTGGTAATGGCAATGGAAAAGAACAGCAAACAGGAGCAAACTAAAATGCAAAGCTGAAACTAGTAAACCTTTAGCCCTGTGAAACTAACAGCAGCAGCATGGGTAGGCGTTATGGCAAGGTGAGGGGGAATGTGGAGGGTTTTAATTTAAAATCTCTATCATAAAATATATCCAAATATTCGTGGTGGGTTTTTTGTGAGCATGTAAGTCAAATTTAGGCCTGATCTCAATACACGAGAAGCCCAGTGGGAGTGAGGGGCAAAATACAGAGCTCCGAGAAGCCCATGGCAGTACCTCCAATGGCTTCAATGAAGGTCGGATGCTGTCTTGCAGGCTTACTTATGTACTTAAAGATAAACCTGTGAACAAATATTTACAGGCCCAGGGACTTTTGGGTTTTTTTTCAGAGTGGCTGAGCATTTGTGGTTACCACGGATGTCAGAGGGAGCTGTGGGTGGCTCAGCATTTCTGGAAGCAGAGGCTTTTAGCTACGGAGTTGTCTGCTTGGTCTAGGTCTACCAGGAATCCTACCTACCCTGGGGGGCTTGAAGGGCGTTGAGCCAGACTGGCTCCTGCTTCTGCATGTGAGATCTGATCCACGCACCAGTCACACAGCCCGCGCTGGCGTGCGCCCAGCCTCTGCCCTGGTGCGTGCAACTGGCTATCTCGGGAAGGAAACCCAAGCGCAAAACAGGTGAGCGTTCATCAGCTCACATCCCTCTGTGTAACACTGAATAACTCAAGTTTGTTCCGAAGGACTCTGAGGCCTGGGAAGTGTGGCTATGATACAGGCATCCAGCATGGCCCAGGATT
Source organism: Phaethon lepturus (assembly GCF_000687285.1). NCBI lineage: Eukaryota > Metazoa > Chordata > Aves > Phaethontiformes > Phaethontidae > Phaethon > Phaethon lepturus. The sequence continues at coordinate 8,522 of NW_010553212.1, read as the reverse complement.
TTGTGCTTTTGTTGACGTGCTGGTGGCAAGGACAATGTGGCCATAACCTAGGCGTGTAAGACAGGGCGGCATTCAAAAGGGAAATTTTTTTTCAATTTGTGTTACCAATCCTATGTATCATGCTGTTGACTTTTGAGTCAATCTAGGTCATTTTAGAATGTGAAATGAATGCATATTTATTTATCACTGAAACATGAAGATAACCACATCTGTTCGTGCTGCCTTTCAGCCTTACTGTAAGAGAAGATTTCAAGGTTGTGCTTTGTTGTGGTTTTTATAGTTTTCCTTCCAAGCTGTAGGATGGTCACTAAATCTCTGTCCCTCTTCCAGGCTCACCTCTGGCTCTTTGTTTTCTTATCAGCAGTGGTAGTGGTGCATGAGTATAATACTGATCTGCTTTTCTGAGGATCTGAAAACACTCTGCTGCCATTAACTCGACTGGAGGCTGAAAGCTTACTATCTCACGGGTTTTTGTCTTCAATAGTGCTAGTCTACAGTCAGTTGAAATGCAGGAAAATTGAATATATTCTCCTATATTCTGGCAAGCTTCAGAGCCAGTTCTGGTATTTTTTTACCAGAAAATGTTCCTCATATTCCATTAGCTCTAGGAGGCATAACAGCAGTATGCTTTTGACAACATGATTCATTGCTTTTTTTGTAACTACATTTCTGCATGTTTGAAGTGCTGCAGAAACACTAGGAAACAAACTAGTTTGTTTTCCTTTTTTTTTTTAAACAGGATCTCTGAATTGAGCAGTATTCATAACTTTTAAAACATAATAATACATATGTGTCTGAATTATATGAATAATACAGAGAGTAAACAATTATCCATAAACACTTTAAGTGAAGTTCTTTCATGTCACTTTTCCATTAGCATACAAATACTGAGCTGGAAAGCTGTCAAGATTTCTATCTCAAGGAAGCACTTACTGCTAGACTTTAAGAAGATGAAGACATCCTATTAAGACCACAATTCTTGTGAGCAGGAAAAACAGCAAATGCAAAAAACCCCCATGCTTTCCAATATGAATTTTTAATAAAAATGAAATTTGTAGAGTATGTTGTCTTAATGAAGTCAGTGGGATTAGTCAAATGGTCAAAGTTAAGCATGCACTTATGCACATGTTTAATTAGGGTCCTGAACAAAAAAATAATTTGCAGGCTCAACTGCAGCTTATACTCCCTGTGGCTCTGGGCTGCCATGTTCCGACACTTGTGGGAATGGCTGCACTCATATCACAGCCAACATAAAAGTGCAAAGTACTTAATCAAATCGTTCCAAGTGAAAGCTTGCTTCTTGTGGCAGAACTTAATAAGGTAAGAGAAAACCAGATTAGTTTCTATGCAGACATTTTAAGAGGGAGTGTTTGAACTACTGTTCGTAACAAATATTGAGAGTATATTAAAATGGGAGTTAGGTGAGGCAGGTGATTAAAACAATGTCCAATATTTAATTCATTTTAATAGCATAAAAAATATTAAGACCTAAGTTCTGAGGATCCCCAGAAAACTGCATCCTGCTAGCTATCTAAGAGTTTTATGAAATTGTTGGGGTGGTTTCAGCCCTGTTCTAAATTGTCAACAAGAATCCTATTTCTGATAAAAATCAGCTGCTGTTTTTAAAATATATTGATAAATTTATGAGCAATATATTTGCTGGTGAGTTTTAAGAAAATCACGGTTGCAATAGAAAGATAAGATTTCTATTAATTAAAATTAATTTTAGAATACAAAATTGTTTTTCATACTTTGGATTCTACAAAGAATCATTGGAGGTTTTCAAGCAACAGAGGCCTGGTATACTTAAACCTGTGTTTATTTGCATTCATGTGATCAGTATTGTTTTATTTTGTAAGAACACGGGCAACATAAAATTAAGCATATGCATGTACATTTTTAGAAAACACCTCTCCAATTTATTAAAATTGTCAGGGGGCTGTTTTCAGTCTCTGCTTTATGATTTTTTCCTATAATTTCTATTTACTGTGCATTTTAAACTTCTGTTATCATCTATCTTCCCCACATAAATACCATATTATTTAATGTGAATTTTAAATTTTTGCAGGAACACAGGTTAATGAAATAAGCTCACTGATACTAAAAATCTCTACAGTCTTCAAGCTTTGTTCCCTAACCATTTGTGTGCTGTTTTTTTTTCCTGACTGAATCTCGTAATATGACTTTGTGAAGTTGCCAAATTCTGCCCCTCTTTCTATTAAATTACATACAAGTGCATAACATTTTGCATATGAAATTGCTCAGAACTTGCAGAAGAAAAAAAGTGAAGCCACAGAGTTCAGGTCACAGACAGATTTCAGGAATGTCAATTTGTCTGCCACTCATCCTTTCTTTCCAATGAGAAGTCATCAGAAAGTGGAGCCTATTTCTTTCCCTCCTCACAACATATTGGGTAATGATGCAGAGAAAGGTACCAGATTGCAGAGATAGTCTGCGATGGTCTGAAATCAGACTTTAAAATTAAGTTTAACTGGGTCCTAGAATGCAGCTGGGACATAGTAAGACTCAAAGGGAAACACAAGTGCAAGTATTTTCTACAGGTCCACCTGAAAAGCCTGAGATCAAAGGCGTTTAGGTGGCAATACAAAGGAAATAAATCTGTCATTAGTATTTCCCTGGGAATAACAAAAATCCATTTGCTTCTCTGAAGGAGTTAGGGTTATTGGTCATAGGATGAAAGGCATGAATGCTTCTAAGCTGTCCAAATCAGTACTATCTGAACCATACCTAAGATGACCTACTGGATAAAGAAAACAGCCAAGTCAGGCGGTTATATTTGACTTAAACATTTTTGAGCCATGCACCATGGCCGTAAGGGTACAGCCAGCCAGAGATCCATGCTTGTGAGATGCCAGGAGATCCTCTGCTACACGGAGTCTGGAGCCATTAGTGATTAAGGATCCTGCAGCTAAGTCACTGGACAATACAACATAACAGAATAATATTTTAATGGAGGCCTGCAGCATCGAAGGGCTCTTCAGTGCTGCGTTGGAAGGACAGGGTCACTGAGCAATTTATAGCTACTTCTTGGGAAGCAAAGGACTATCTGGGCTCTGCCACAGGAGCAGATGAAGGCAGCACACGTGGTTCACAGTATCACGTAGTTAATCCCTGTGCAGAACGGTGAGCATGTGCAGTTCTACAGTTCCTATTTGTAATAAACTCTTCCCAGCACAGAATTCTCCTTCACGTTTAGGAAAAGAAAACATTTTTGCACAGATTACCAAAACTAAACAATAAAGGACTGTTCTGGAAATAGCATTGGTTTTGAATGGGGAGATACACTGGACAGCTTTTTATCAGCATCCCTGTGAATGATGGAGGTGGGATTATCCCCCTTTTCTACCGGCAAAAGTTAAGATGCCAAGAAATTGTCACAGATGCTACTAACTTTTCGTGCATAATTTGAGACACATGCCTCATTCTGCAGAATATTTTGTATGCAAAGGACTATTTTCATTATTTATATTATATTACTATTATATTACACTCAAAGCATCCCCCTCGTTTATGTTACTTGCAGCTGTGAATGCTCTATATCTACAAGCAGATCCTAAACCATCTAGAAAATTAAGATCAAGTCCATGTAAAGTTCTTCAGAAGTTTGTAGCAGAGATAGGGATAAATTTAGCTTAAAGGTCAGGGTTCACTTGCATTATCCATAAGAACATCTTTTCCTGCACTTATTTTGCTCATTCCCTGTAAGTCTTCTAAATCCTGCAAAAGCTAGGTATGAGTCCTGAACTCATGAACTGTTTTAATGCACGATCCAGTTTTGTTCTAAGGCCACATCCATGCCAGGCACAGAACAAAAGAGGGGGAAGGGAGGGGTTCCATGGAGAAAATAACACTCTAAATGTGTTAAATTATCAAAACAAACAGACATAAAATGAACTGAAGTAATATGGGTTTTAAAGGAAAATTTACTTCTACTATTTTCTAACTTTTCAGTGCCTAATTTTACAAGCTTTCTAATATTTTAACCTCGTATTCTCAAGGTTTCCCCAATAGTCTATCACTCACACTACCCATCTCTCCCATATATTATCCTCCTCCCTTTTATCTCCTCCGCATCTGAGTTAAGCATCTTCTTGGCCATGTGCTCAGTAGCAGAAACACAGAAAACATAGGAGTATAATTCCCATCCTAAAAATGAGGGCAGTCCTCACAGTCTGCATGTTCTCTGCACATAAACTCCGGAGAGAGTTTAGCTGCCAGAAAACCTAACAAGCATAGGTCCAAGACTTAAGAGTAGGCAAACTTTTTTCACAGGGTCAATGAAAGAAGTGCTTTTGACACAAATAACAAACCCACTTTCATGTGCCAGGCTATTGCAAAGCATTTATGGGCAAACATTCCCTTTAATCTCACCCTTGGAAATTAGTTAATTTCTTTTGAAATTTTCACTCACGCACACACAAAAAAGAAATCCTATATGAATGCCTGCTCTGGCATGTTTCCCCTTCTGCAGCTAAGGTTTGAGGTTTGATAAGATCCTCTGCGCAGGTGCTGCTGCTTGCACTGCTTGGGCCACAACATCTTTCTCCTCAGCTGGTCTCTCTTATTACTAACATTGCCCAGCACTTCCCTATTTTACTTTTTAAAAATTTGCTTTTGCTCTAACAGTTTCTTCAGTTCCAGATGAACTCTTCCATTCCAGGTGTCTGCCTCAGCCTGAGTTGAAACCCACTGGGTTAGCCATTTTCAAGAATGGGACTGAAAAAACAAGCAGTTCACAGGGTCCCTTCTGCACTTCCACTGAAATTCCAGAAACCTGAAGCCTGGGAACAGGAATTTCAACTTTGCTGTCAAGGAGTGGCTTTTGTGCAGTATGCTTATACGCAGGCAGTTGGCACATACTGCACAGAGAACTCTTTCAGTTGCACTTGTAAACTCTCCAAAGATGCTTCTGCCAGGGAGCATAACTCCGTTCCCTTGCAGATCTTACAGGTGTTAATGTGGGCTTTAATTAAACTTACTCTGTTTGGCCTGGAGCTACATAGGTGAAATTTGACTAAGCTTGTAATGGCTGATCCCAGCCACAGT
>NW_010553212.1:3214-3424 GCF_000687285.1 Phaethon lepturus | reverse complement strand
TACTTGCATGGCTCCCTTTCCCTTTCCCTTGAAAATTATGGAAGAATATAATGTCTGATGAAATGCAGAAAGTGGAGGCAGGGAATCAAAATGAGCGGAATAGAAAGGAGTCAATAGAACCAAGAACTCTGGTGAGGTGAGGACTGAGTGAGGACATTAAAACCACCTGGGAATTGGAAAGGGTGCCTGGCACTGGTTGCACAAGAACAG
>NW_010553212.1:0-3173 GCF_000687285.1 Phaethon lepturus | reverse complement strand
TGTTTGCCAGGCAGGATTGAACATAGGGGTGAAAAGGAAGGAGACAAAGTTTCTATACAAGGAAACTCAAGCTAGGATCCTGTGAAGAAAACACAGAAAATAAGGCACTGGAGTGTAAAGGGAGAATTGTATCTTTAAGAAACATTTGCAAAAGTTAGAAGTCATTGTGGTGTGCAGCAGCTTGTGTAATGCAATGCTGGACACTGAGTGAAGCACCCGGTCACCAGACTCCTTGGCTTTGACTTCTAAACAGCAGACAGATAGCCATGGGGTGTATATAAAAAATCCTTGCAGCATAGCCTCACAGCAACATATTTCCTAAGATCACAGAATCACAGAATCACAGAAACACTAGGTTGGAAAGGACCTTCAAGATCATCAAGTCCAACCATTAATCCAGCGCCACCATGTCCCCTAGACCATGTCCTGAATCCTGATCCTCCTGGTTCTTCCAATAAATTGGATGCAATTCTGACTTATTTATGCTCCTTTGTGGAATCTAATTTTTTCATCTGTTGCTGGTTCCAGAAATTCTTCAGCCTTCCTTTCTGAGAGATGTTCCATGACTGAAGCAGGCTTCTCTAGTCCATCACATCAAGGTACAATCTTTGCAGCACATTTACTGTGCGTCTTTCCTAACAAGCAGCTGATCTTATTCTACATATCCATTTACTTTCTGTTCTTTCATGATACAGTAATAAAAGGGATGTGAGGGAAGGAAAGTGGGAACCTGGTCTCAGTCTTTGCCACAGCCAGCTGGGGGTTGGCCCACTGTAGCTGGAGGGCCTGCTACTGCCACTGGGATGCCACTGGGATGCCACTGGGATTAGGAAGGGTTTTGGTAGGCTGGATGGAGAGTCAGGTGTGGAAAACTGGGAATGGTTGGGCAAAGGGTTGGAATTGCGTGCAAAGGAGATACTGCTGCTCAGAGGAGCCTGTGATGCAGACAGCATGCAGATCTGGGCAGAAAGACCAAGCCTGGAGTTCAGGAGTGGAAATAGGAATGCAAGAAAAATGAGTGGGATAAACTGCTGGGACTGGGAAAAAATGAGGGCGGTCCCAGTTGGAGGGATAAGCAGAATCAGTCAAACATGAAAAAATGAACAGCATGTTTTTCTTCAGCCATTAGAGTGCAATCCCCTTCGGATCCTGGAGTAAAGTGCACAAGACCCCTGGGTTAGGAATACAGAGAGTCTAGGACGTTGTGGCTGTGATCGATGTGCAGCTAGACTGTCATAAGCTATGACCAGATACTTAAAGATGATCTCACAATGGATCTGCAAAATGGCATTAAAGTAATTAATTTAGGCTGCTCTTAATCCTGGCATTTCCTAACTTTGTTATGCTTGACCTTGCCACATTAGTAACGCTCTTTAAAATACTCTAGAGACTGCACACATATACTGTAAATGTATACACCATCAGTCTCAAATAATTATTCTGTATTTGTTTTAAAATGAAGTTCAGATATCCTTTGATTTTAAATATGGATTTGGCTTGTATGAATCTTCCTTTCAATTTTTTCCTCTTTTATACAATTTCCTAATTGTGAAAGTACACTATAAAGTAGATTGCCACCCATAATTATGATTTATAGACTAGTCCCAGGCATCTGCACATTAATTATGACGTATTATTAATATATGCATTAATTGGTCATTAATTTTATAATTACTTTGCAAGGATCATCGGTGCTAGCTTTGAACAAAACCACGCAAAGAACAGAAATCTACTAGAAGGACTTCCACCATACGTTGCGGATCCTGGACACAAGCTGTGTCTTATTCATTAGCATTTCTTCTCAGTTATGAAAACTAGCCTCACAAAATGACTTTATTCTAGGAGCTAGGGCTTTAAGCAAAATAAAGTATTTTGAGACTTGTGATTAAACCAGGAGAAGTGGCAAGATTGTGGATGCTACAGGTGGTTCCATATGGCGGAATCTGATTCTGCGATACTCTGTGAATTCTCCTCATTGTTTGAATCACTTATCATTTGCTTGGTTTTACTTTTAAACGCAATCTTTCTTTTGCAGAACCCATGCTCTCCAGTTCTTTCGTCTATCCTGTGTGCTATATGAGCACCTTCTGTGTTTTTTAAAACCTCTCTTCACAATCCTTCCTTACTGGCTCATTTTTGTCTCTCAAAATGTCTCTATTTTCTTAACTTTCACAACTTTCAGAATCCTTCCAAACTTGCTACATTATTTATTGATTTTTGAGGTAACATCCACAAAAAGAGAAACACAGAAAACCTAATTGCAGCTTAGTCCTCTGGTCTTTGGAAGGTCTGTTTTCTCCAGTCTTCCAACCTTTGATACTTTGTGTGGTGCTGACGGCATTGTTAGAGGTTAACAAAAACTCATTTGTGATTATTTTATTGTCTATGATCAATGGACTTAAATGCCATTACTAGCTATCAAGTGTTTACATGATTGGGTTGCATTTATAGAGGACATGCACACCTTTTGTTACATAGGATGACCCACAGTCCTGTAAGTCTCCTCAAGGGGCTCTGTACTGGCCTGGATTAAACAGGCACAGACCAGCATTTCTTACTGTCCCACGGCCACCCAACCCACGCTACTGAGAGGGTGTGGCTGGGTCCCGTGTTGTGAATAGGTGAAAAGTGGGGATCCCCTTGCACTGGGCTGATGAGACCCTTTTCTCAGAGCTGCCTGGAGACAGGCCAGCCTGTCCGGGGCCAACTGTTTTAAGAGGCCATTGTGATACACACTACTAGACAGTGGATCACAGCTTCACCGGGGACCTGTACGACCTCTCCCTTATGGACAGGGCAAGGCACAGGGTGGTGTCACGCCATACATCCCTTCCCCATGTCGCTGGCGGCAGGCCATACTCTCCCAGGACACCCTATTCCCCACCGCCCACCAGGGCTGTCACCCGTGTCCTTTGTCCACACAAAGCTCCCAGGTCTTGCCCGGGAGTTTGACGCCTCACCCCCTGAACCGAGAGACTCCCCCCTATCCACAGGGGGCCTACGGGTGGGGCACCCTGACCTTCACAGGGAGACGCCCCACCCCTTCGCACGCGCTGACGGGTAACGGCCCTCCGCCCTGAGTAACGGTCCCCACCCCTCCTCACGTCACGTGAGGCGCGGCGGCGCAGAGCGGGAAGGCAGACGGGCAGGTGAGGCGGCGCCGGTGATTGGGA
>NW_010553211.1:0-215 GCF_000687285.1 Phaethon lepturus | reverse complement strand
AGGGTGCAGGCAGCGATGCTGCCAGGCCGGGAAGGACACCCTGGCCCCGCAAGGGGCACCAGCAGGACCATGCGGGCGTCCATGGGGGACAGGGACTTTGCTGCGCAGTCTGAGGCCACCGTCCCCGCCGCAGCGAGATGAGCTGCAGGGCCCAGAGCTGGCAGACACCCCCCTGCCCTCCAAGCCCCCGTCTGCAAGGCACAAAGGTTTTCTGG
>NW_010553210.1:0-203 GCF_000687285.1 Phaethon lepturus | reverse complement strand
GCCCCGGCGGCATTCCCCAAACCAAGAATATATTTTAATTCCTCGCAAATCAGGCGGCTTTGGTTGGGTTTTTTGGTTGGTTTGGTTTTTTTGTTTTTTTTTTTAACACCCCGGGAGCCGTTTTCGGTGGCGTTTCGGCACCGGGACGGTGATGAGTTGGCCCGGGCTCAGCCGGGAGGGGGGAAAGGGGGGCGGGGAGGGGG
>NW_010553209.1:0-363 GCF_000687285.1 Phaethon lepturus | reverse complement strand
GACCAGGCTGCGCTACGTGTCCTGCCCGCGGGGCACGGTCCGGCTGTCCCGCAGTGCTGGTTCCCCCAGGCTGGGGAAAACACCCTGGGGCCGCACCCTGAGTTTGCCCCGTCCCTCCTGTTTCCTTTGGAGTCTCCCCTCATCTCGGTCTGTGTTCAAAGTCACCCCACATTGTCCCAGGACGTGGGTTTTGCTTGGTGAGCCCAAATCACGGTGATGGGAGGGGAGTGAGAGCAAGAACGTGGATGGCGTCTGAAGCAGCCGCTGCCCGGGGTGGTTCCCAATAATCGATCGCTTGTTAGCACGTTCTGCTGCACACATTTCTTCTTGCAGGGGAGGAAAAAAGGATCAAAGCAACCTGTG
>NW_010553208.1:0-11826 GCF_000687285.1 Phaethon lepturus | reverse complement strand
AGTTCTAGCTGGGCTTTTGCCTTTCTAATTGATACAGAGAAGATTTTAATTCCCTGAGGCTGAAATCTTAGGTACACTTTTATCCCATGAGTTCTTGAGGAACAGCGACGGGTGACACACGTAACTGAGCGCAGAGTGCTAGCCCCAAGGAGCTTACACAGGACAGCTGATGTAGACATCTAGACATCCTAAGGGGGGTTTCCTAGCTAAATTTTGTGAAGCTTCTATTAGCTCTTCATGCCAAGTACTTATAGAAACCTAAATACATGCATGCACCCTCGATTTTGACAGTCCTGTCCTGACTGTTCACATGCCGACACTTGTGTGCCTCTTTACGTACTATAATGCCTTTTTTTCCCTAGCAGTACAAGGTAAGGTGTTCTTTTCAGAGCAAGCACAGGGTGGCCCAGAACTTGTAAACATGTTCCTCTCTCAACAGTGTCAACAGCATCCTCCTAATTAGGAATAGGTTTGTCATTTTCAAGAATTCTTACGTCCAAAGGGTGTATGTTCTTAAGCCAAGTGATATGTTAAGATAAAAGGATGCTAAGAGCAGAGAAGGGATGAATAGAGAAAATGACCATGTCACTTTTACACTGTGACTTCTGCTAGGTACAGCTCATGCCTATTTGAACACTTAAGCATTAGATAACATATTGTGGAGAAAAACAAATGACTGTCTACTTCATAGATTTCTGTTCTCTGCTTCAGATTTCAGCCACTGTTCCCCTGCATTGAATAAGCACCCGTACAGAGCGTACTCAACGTACATGTACACAGAGTACTTTAAAATGGCAATGTTATCCATGACCAGAATTATATAGACCAGTCCAGACAGCCAGGGTTTCTGGAAAGGACAGGTTATAGGACAAAAATAATATATTTTTTACATTCAAATGCAATTGTTTTTACCCTTTGCTGTTTAGAATATGTTGTACCAAGAGCCTGGCAGTACCACCTTAAAGGGAGAGAAAATGTTTTCAGCTTGAGATATTTAATAGAGATGGTTATTTACAGGAAAAACTAAATATTGAATGATATTTGACACCTGTGGACTAGAAGTGAAATTCCATACTGCCCCATTAACAGGCTTGCCAAAACTCAGCCAAACATCATCTTACCTAATTTTTCCAAATCAATCTGCCTTAAGCGGAAGATACACTAGGGAAACCTGCTGCCAACCCAAAAGCCACAGGGGCAGTCACCAGCTAAAACCAGACTTGGAATAGAAAGCGCAAAGCACGTGCCTTGTCCCACAATGCCAGTAACATGCAGAAGGCACCGATGTTCAAAAAAGCGCGTGAGCTAGGCTGAGGAGCATTTTTCATGTTATTGCATCCGTCATGCCGTGTCTGAGACAGCATCCGAGACACCTGGCTCAAGGTGTTAATAAAGATATTCTCTCTCCATTCGCATGCACAGGGCAAGAAAACCACAGCTGCAGGGTCTCCTCTGCCTGTTTTGAACTTGCACATAGGCAAGTCCACCAGCATTTGCAAAGCCTTTTTTTTTTGTATGTGTGCCCATACGGGACGATTCCACACCATCACTTAATGTTGTTCCCTGACGCCTTTGCTCTGGAAGCCACAGGAGCTTTAAGGCTTGTTGTGCTCCTGGAGGGGCCCGTGCCTCCATAACCCCCCATCACTGCCTGAATTGCCTGCTAGCAGCTGGAGAGAAGCGTTTTGCGTGGCGGGAGCGATTAGAAACCTCGCTGCTTCCCTGCTGGAGGATACAGCTCCCGCAGAAGGTCCCGCTGAACAGCACGCTCCTAATCTGCCTCAGCACAGGCAGACAGCAACTGATAGAAGCATTTGGTGCTGGCTGAGGTGGTTTTGTACTGAATAGATTAAGAAGGACGGGTGTTGCTGTTTGTGTCAGCCGAGTCGCAGTGACACTAAGGTGGAAGTCAATAATAGCTTAGACAGACAGAGCTAGGCCAGGGCAAGAACATCAGCTTCTGATGAAAGCAGACATAGGAAATAATTTCACATGCTTTAATAATTCTCCGTACTTCACTGAATGTTCCAATTACACTGATTTACAAGGGATAGTTGTACCAATACAGTTTTCCATTTAGGCGCAGCTCTTCAGTAATAAAACAGTACACGAGAGCCACATCACTACACACAATCATTAACAACAGTAAGTTTTCTTGTACAGATGAATCCTTAGGACAAACCAGTTTGGTGTTTCCCCTGATCACAGGTAGTCAGTAACAATGCCTACAGGTTAAAGTCATCTAACACTTCCTATGATCCCTCTCCCTACAGCTCATCCATTCTGGCAAGCTCCCACTTCCATGAGAAAGATTCTGTCTCAGACACTTTTTAAAATTTAAAGGCTTGGTAGCTGCAGTTGCAGCCTGGCTGGGCAGCCTGTCATTCTCCCAAGCTCTGGCAGTTCAGTATTTCCGAGTATGGCTGGCTGCCACGGAACCAAGGTGCCTTTTGGAGAGAATTTTAGACCTTCCTTGCAATCCGCATGACAGTAGACATAAACATTTGAAAGAAACACCGGAACATTTCTGTTAAAACATAATGACTTTTTTTTTTTTTTTTTTTTTTAGCTGGATGCTAGTCGCCAGGATGGTTTTATCTTAGGATTAGCATGATTTCCTTGGTCACACATTTGTTTTACATGAGATGAGGTATTTTTCTGTTAGAGTATGTATGTGGTTATTCCTTCATTGGTAAACTTAGCTCAGAAGTGGCATTATCTTTGCAACTATCACTATGCTTGTGTAACTAGTATAAAACCTTGTTAACCTTGCCAGTGGACAGCTCTTTACTGATTACTTCCAGACATCATTTCCAAGCATGAGAAGGCTGTTAATTTTACCAGACCATAAAAAATACTCCAAGAGTCTTGTCAGAGGATCCCACCATTCTTGACACAGAAGCACAACAGGGCTAAATCTAACATCTTTCCTTAGATCACAAGTGACAAAGAGGTCACATACCAAAATACACTGTCCCAGTGGACACTGTTCATCATCTTACCTTGGGATATGTTATCTTCTCTGAAATTCATGCCAGTGCCTAGAAAGAATACTCTGCCTTATTCCAAGTGCCCTCTGAATTTTGTTCACAAAAGGTATGAGAACTTAGTAACACCATATGCAGAGGCAAAATTCTGTTCCCTCTTCACTGATTAGGTTTATTTTAAGGATTACGTTTGTCTGTTTCATCTCTCTGACCTTTCTCAACTAGTAGTGGCAAATGTATTACTTTGTCCTGAAAACCTTGAACATCCTGTCTGATCAGTACTCCTTATTTAGTGTAGTTTCAATTAGGAACAATTCATGGGGGTAGCAACATACACTTTTTGTTCTATGCTGGAGCTTCAATTGTGGTAAAAAAAAAAAGGCAAAAAAAAGCAGGTAACAAATCTCCAGAAGTTTGAAGTTCATGTCCATTTTAAATGTTCACGTCACTATAAAAATGTTTTCTCTACTGCTGGGAAAGCAGCAAAAACATTTTAAAAAATCACATAGCTTTCTTATATTAATTCCACTCTCTGTGAGTTCTTTTGAATTTAAAGAATACATTAAATGAATGTATTTCAAGCATTTAAAACAATCTCCACTATGGCTTAATTACAGCCAGCAGCTTTTAATGTTTAGTATCAGAACAACTGTTCATATTATGGAATAAATACTAGTACTATTTGTTCTGTTTATGATCCTCTCCAAGAAAATATTTCACATCAGATAAGCACTTTATGCTAAGAACACAGTTTACAGTAGCCATTTACTGAAAACAGAGAAGTTTTCTTGTACAGGTATACACATCCTTTGCAGTTCTGTAGTGCAGGTGCCTTCTATCTTTCACAAAGGGAAGGAAAAATACTTCTTGGCTGAATATATGCATGGAAAAAGGTAAGAAAAGCCTATAGGAGCAACAAGGTTAAGACATTTAATGGGAATAGGTCCCCTATAAAACCACTCCTTCCCTTCCAGTTCAATGAAGATACATAACAAAACAAGTTAGTTATAGTCTCTTCTGAACTATGACCTTAGTTTGGTCTGGTTAAAGGGGGTGAAGAAAAAAAATAATTTCAGCTTTTCAGCTGTCTGAACAGAATTTCAAGAAAAAACTAAGCAGAATTTCTAGGGTCCTCAAAGCATTTTTCCTGACTGTGCAGGTAAGAATTCATGGTTCCATTGAATACATCAAGTGTATTGGAAGCTTCTGGGGTGAGAATACTCCAGTGCAAAAGCCACCTCAATGAAATAAAATCCAATGTGCCTAAAAGGGGATATTTTATTTTCATCTCTATTAGTATCTGAGAAGAATAGACTATGCACATCTATGACCAAAATAAACACACTAAAAAATTTCAGACAAATTCTTTAAGTTACCAGTTTTTATTAAAAAATGACACTTGGTGTTAGTTGCATACAATAGCATGTGCTGTCAGTGTTGCATAGCTGCACCCACATCAGGCAACAACTGCAGCACCTGCCTGCACTAACCAGAAGAAGGTTACTTTATACCCACTACAGCTAAGTTACCTCCAGTATCTGATGTGACTGTGTTAGGAACCACAAGTGGATAAGCCAGGGCATGAGTATAGTGCGTTGTAAATAGTAGGTATAGCTTTATCTACTTATTATTAGGAAATAAAACCTTTATTTGGTACATTTCAATAATTAAGCCTTAATATATTTCTTGACTGCACCTAGAGCTAGCAGCAGCAGCAGCAACTGAAGACTACACAGCACTCTGTACTCCTCTTTCATTGCAATACTTCTTCTGCAGGAGAATACTACACTGGATTTTAAACTAGTTGATGACCCTACTTAGTACTGCTTTAGAACAGCTTGAGACCATTAACACTGATTTCTTCCAGGTTCAGTTACAGCTGTTTGTCTGTCAGTGGGCTCTGTTCAGTGCCTGAGCTGTGCTTGCTCTTAAGGGACCTTCCAATGTATCTCCAGTACTCCTTTCGGATGGGGTCTTTTTCTTCAGCCAGAATTTCACACAACTATGAAAGAAAATTGAGAGATTGGAGTGTTATGCTAAAAGCTTACAGAATCCTTAATTATATTTATAAAATGTATACAATAGATGATTCAGCCAGTATTAGAAACAGCCTTCTCAACACCATTTGTTTTATTCACCGCATTTGCAACTGCCCAATGACCCCAACCTGATGCCAAGTCCAATTGCTAGTCAAGTGCAATTTCTAGTCAACCAATCTAACACTGCACAAAAATCTCTCCAGTCCTATTGCAGTTGCAACCGCTTCCCCATGACTCCTTTCTGTGCCTACCACTTGTCACCTACCTCAGCATATTCAGCATGTAGTATACTACACTATACTTGTGACTTCCGGACAAGCTTGATTGTCTTCTAGCAATCCAGTAGGCTGTAAACTACTTAATTTAAAACAGTGGGGGAACACCCTGCTCTTGAATCTTCAGTACTCTTGATGAACTGACGGGACATACTTTGTTTATGGTTTTCCTCTTAGCAGACTGTCCCAAAAGGATTCTCCATGCAAGTCAGTAACCTTCTCTCACAATATGTTAGAGCTGGTGCTATATAGATACTTCTACATGTTCTGATTTTTGTTTTCATCTGGGTGAGCAGTGAGGCACAGAAGAAGTCAACCCTACTCACAAGACATGCTGTGTAAAATTTATATTGTGTGAACACTATCTACAAGTCTTCTAGATGATTCCCTGTTATTATGCAGATGACATTGTCTTACTCAGTGAATCAGAGGTGAGAAATAGGAGTTTTGATGCCTAAATAGAGGAAGAAGTCAAACTCAGTGAAATGGCATAAAGCGACATGAATCTGGGAGGTACAACTGCACTTACGTACACTCTGGTCCTGGAACACAACAAAGGAAAAATGTTGAGAAAGAACTATGTCAGAACACAGAGACTCCAGGCAAGAATTGCAGCTCCAATTACACTGAGTTCCAGTCTGCCTCGCAGTGAATTAAAAGTGTTCTTAAACTACACTGTGAACCACAGCAAAGAGCTCCCTGAATATGAAGCACAGGGAGATAGACAACATTGCTAGAAGTCATTTATTCTCTGTAGGAAATGGTGCCTGACATTCCTTACTGATGTGCCCAGTGCCTGCTGGCCTTTAAGCTAATTCTGCCAGCTTTTTTAGCAAGAGCTAAGAAGTATAAAGGGAGTTTCAGATTCTGTTCAGATACAGATACTCTGAGAACAAGATTCACCAACCTGCAGAGAAGAAACTGAGTTCATGCTACAAAGTTAGGATTGGAGACTCCTTGACTGTTCAAACATCTCCTTATCAGTATCAGAAACCTTCCTGGACTACCAGGTGAAGAAAATTTACAGTGATTTTGTAACTGGCAGGTTATTATTTTTAAATAAATTCATGAGACTCTTGTGATTATGTGGCTTTCATGTTCAACTCATCGTAGAGCTCCTGTTATTAACAAGTAACCTGTTCTATTTAGGAAAATCAGTCTCATTTTGCCATGATATAAAACAAGAGAGCAATAGATGGCATCCTTAAGAAGCAAAACCAAGCTCTTAAAACGTACCTCCAATGCCTTGTTTAGCGTTTCTTCCTTGTTATCACACTGGTTTTCAAGCATATCTTCATACATGTCCACAAGAAAGGCAATCAGATAGGGTGAACTGTGGCTGGGCTGTAAATTCAACAGTTGCTTTAACAGATTTGGATACTTGGAAACACCACGATCCTGTAGAATCCTGGAACAGAGGTTAATAGGCTAGAAACATAATGCTGGGAAATCTGGTGTGAAGAATTACATTTTTATGACTCCTTTATTTGGAGATCGGTTTTGAAATAAGTGTGCAAATACAAGTAAGGCAGAAAGTAAGCAGCATGCAGCAATAATACAGCTTAATGCTGTAGTAAGCTAGTACAGTTATGCTCAACTGAACAGAAATTAGACTGAAAGCATGCTCATTACTTCCTGCTCTATGCTCTTGAATCCAGTAACATTACAGGTCAAGTTTTTAAAAGCATGAGAAGCACTTGCAATCCACCCACAAGAACCACAGGGCCAGAAACCTAGTGGAAAGTTACAGCGAAATTAGGTTAATATATTAACCCCTTGTGGAGGTTTTTGCCCGCCTGATTAAGCACACGACACTAGAATGAACAGCAACAAGCTCTTTCCAGTTAAAGAGCTAGGCACAAAACAACTCCTATAGATATTTTCGTTGCCCCACACAGAAGGATGCCTCACCCTTTTAAATAGTTCCAAGCGCTCTCATTATGTGGCACTGCTGTGATAATCTCAAGAGTGTATCTGTGATAAAAAGATAACAGGTCTTGAATGCAACAAGTAACAATGCAGTTAGAAATTACTGGAATGTGCTCAGATGCTCCCAAATACATCTCTCTAGTCTGTATTTCAGCATGTTTTTGCAGATCATCTCAGCTGGGTCATAGATGAAAAACGTCTTACAATATAATCACCGCAAGTCTCAGAGAGGCAGACATTGTGAGAATGGTTTTAAATTCTGAAGTGTTCCACTTGCTGCAATTTACACAATAATGAAAAATTTCTCAAAATTATGGGCAATAACACTAAGAAATAACATGATATACTCTCCTGGTATGCTAAAGGAATAACTTGTGTCTTGATGCTCAGAAATGGCAAGGGGCTGAAAAGGGCTGGAGTAATTGAAGCCTAGGGTAAGCTATGTTTATAAGATTGCATGTGGTATGTTCTGTACCCATTTGCAGAATATTTTTCATGAGGCTGCACTTGAGCAAACCCATAGAAAGGCAGAGCTTGAGCTTTCGGCTCACGCAGCATTCTGCAGCAGTTCTTTAAAAGTAGGAGCTAGGCAACTCCTCTAAAAGCAAAGCACAACAGGCACCTGCCATACAGTCGCAAAGCCACATTTCGTCTTCACAAAACAGACCCCACCTTCAGCCCTTCCCTGGCATAACCAGGCATTCAGCTGATTTTCAGAGATGGCAGACACCGATACAAAGTACTATAAGCAGTACTGAAAAAACCCCTACAACCCAAACCTAAACCTTTTTTAACCTTTTGCAGTCACTATGACAAAGACCGAGTTTATCAAGCAACAAGCAGCCCAACTACAGTTCTATAATGACACCTGGGAAGTCTTAACCTTAGACGGTCTGATTCTTAAGATGGTATCCAATTACCTTGAACACAGCACCACATATAAACAGATCAAGGGAGGATGTCAGATCTAACCTCCGGACAGAAAAAGTTGGAAATATCCAAGCCTAAGTACTGTCAATGGTTCAGATTTATTAAACTGCAGGAAAGTTATAACTGGAAGAGAAGTACAACTTACAGCAGTATGCAAAGACAACCATTAAAGGTGGCAGGGGCTGGGATCCTCTATGAACAATGTACCAATGGACCTATTCAGAGACTCAGTCTTTCTTCTGAAGAGGAACTCCAAAAAATTGCAGTACGTTCTTTTCATCGCTTCTTCACTTTAGACAAACATCTTCTCATAACCATCAACGCTGATGAGCGTTCTGACATGTGAAAACCATAGAAGGAAGATTCCCTCACCACTATCAGTAGTAAAACAAATGGCTAGAAGCATAGCTTGTCTTCAGTTACAAACATACCACTTTGAAACAGTTTCCAAAGCTCATTTTCCTCAAAACTAGCCAACCCACACAGGTTTGTGCTGACCACATGCCCCTGAAAGCTCCCTTCTTTTTCCAGCTGCATCAAATTCCTCACAAAAGGCAATTCCTCTTCCTACAATCCATGTCCACATTATCTTTAAATCATTGTGGCTACTGTACTACTAAATCAGCAGTTTAGTACAAAACTGAGAGTGCCTCTCCTTTGAAGCTTTCTAGGGGTAGGATGTAAGATACTAACTAACAGCACAACTTCCAGTGTCACAGATTTTCTGCAGTTTGTTCCACTATAGTTAGTTGACTATAAAAAGACCAAAGTTTCATTTGCACAATAAATGGCAGGGCAGGGAGACAGATTCATGAGAATAGCTTGCCCAGGGTAAGCATAGCTTGCTTCAGTACTACTCAACAAGTCAGTGGTACTGAACACATCTATATATGCACTAACGCTTGATCTGCTATCCATGAGAATGAGCCCAAAAACTGCATTAAAAACATGAAAGACAAGCTCACAGGGACTGTCAAAGTATTCTTTTGCTTTCATATATTGTTGAATGCTTAATGCGAGCATGAACAGCATTACTAACTGGACTTCTCTGTCTAGGACTGCTGGGTCATCATAGCCAGTGGTGTTGAAAATTACGAAGTGTCGTTGGTTCCAGACAGAGTTGTTTCTCACATCTTCCCTCAAAAGCTGGTCCACGTATTGCAGTTCATTGTCCCATAATTTGAACTCCTATGGAAAGGGAAGGAAGAGAGACTATTACACTCAAAAGTTTTTATTTTTTAAAATATATTCTCCTTGCTCCTAAGTTCTCTGAACATTATGTACAGAGACTTTTTTAAAGAGGACCACGAAGTTCAACGAAAATTAAGAAAAGGTGCACTAGGAACATGCTTCACTATTCAGTGGCACACAATGGTATTAAGTCATTATTAAATTCACACACATTAACAGTAAGGAACCAAAAATAAACCTTTTTGAACTCGCTTCTTAAGAGACAAGTTTATAGCTAACCTCTACCACACATTAAAATGCAATTGTTTTTGTCCCTTCAGCCTTAAGAAACAAAGTGCCAAATGCAATTCAGATTGCATTTAAGAAGCAAAACTCTACAACCTGAGCCATTAGTTTGTTTAGTCAATCAAGAGTTCTGTGGATACAATACCTGAATAACCCACTGTCTGTGTTGCCATGCATGGTAATTTTTGGCATCTTGGTTAAGAATGTCAGCTACGAATGCAAGCTCGTGGGATGGATCCTGCAGCCATTCCACCAACACCCGTCTGTGATGCCTAATGACAAGAGGAGGAAACTATTTTTAGAATAGTCTAAAAAATGTTTGTGAACATGTGGTCTGTATTAAAATACCATACAGCAACTGTACTAAGAGAAAACACACTAGTTAAATACTTCAAATTAAATATACCAAAACGTTTCACTTGTGTTTGATAAATATACGATGCATATTTATACTATAACAAATCCTAATTGCACATATACATTGGCCAATCACCACCTTACAGACAAGCTATGTTTACTTGAAGTAATACGTTTCCACTTCTAACACTCATGGCCAAGGTCTTCAGCAGAGCACAATTTTCTAGTACCACATGATTTCTCTAGCAGTAACAATGCTGCTGTTTTGCCTGGTCCCATTTGCCTGGGAAAAAACCAAGAACAGGCAGCAAACTCCAAGAGCCAATAAAGGAAAAAATTACTAATTTCTATTTGTCTTTTTTTCTGCCTTTTCATAAGTCATTTTCTTTGACCAGTCAGACTGATTTTGACAGTTTAACAACTTATTATTTCTTACTTAAAAGAAAATAAGACCTTTTTAGCATGTCATAATCATATGTTTCGAACAAACTGCTAAAGAGGACTTTGGCAGTGATACCGATGCAACTCCATCTAACTCCACCACTGCTGCAACTGCAGTAGATTCTGGAAGCAACTCTTAACAACTTTTAGCATCAGTGATCGCAACTTCTTCTAGACAACTTACAAAACAAAAATTATCTGCAAAAACGTTAAGAACTTGTCCTTGTTTCAGCCAGGAAAGAATAAATTTTCTTCACAGAAGCTAGTGTGAGGCTATGTTTTGGATTTGGAATGAGAAAATGTTGATAACATGCTGATGTTTTGAGTTGTTGCTAAGCAGTCAAGGACAGTCCAGCTTCTCGTGCTGGCCTGCTAGCAAGAAGGCTGGGGGTGCACAGGAAGCTGGGAGGGGGCACAGCCAGGACAGCTGACTCGGGCTGGCCAAAGAGATACTCCATACCATACGACATCATGCTTAGTATATAAAGCTGGGATGAAGAAGAAGGAAGGGGTGGAGGGACATTCGGAGTGATGGCGTTTGTCGTCCCAAGAAACCATTACGTGTGATGGAGCCCTGCTTCCCTGGAGATGGCTGAACAACCACCTGCCCATGGGGAGTGGTGAATGAATTCCTTGTTTTGATTTGCTTGTGTGCGCAGCTTTTGCTTTACCTGTTAAACTGTCTTTATCTCAAAACATGAGTTTCCTCGCTTTTACTCTCCTGATTCTCTCCCCCATCCCACAGTGGGGGAGTGAGCGAGGGGCTGCGTGGTGCTTAGCTGCTGGCTGAGGCTAAACCCCAACAGTCCTTTCTGGCACCCAACGACGGCCACAAAGGGTTTGAGATGACAGATTTGATTGGAATGTGCTAGATTGAGTTTATAGCTGTTATTGCCAGGCTGCTATGCTTAACATGGGTTTGCTTTCCGTGCGTGTATTAGAGTCCAGTGCTCGTTAGTGGCTGCTTTTTGCTTTCGCTGCTGCCGCCGTACTGCCGTACTGCTTATCGTCTGACTCTGCTGGGCCTGGGAACATTTTGATAACAGCAATGGCGATGCGCCTGGGCTGGCAGATGGCCTGGGCATTGCTGCTTTTTCTGTGCTGCTGTACTGGACAGGCTGGAACTCCACTGTGGACTTGAGTTGAAGGGATGTGACCTGTGGGTGAGTCCACATGGGAGCAGGACACCCTGAAGCATTTGTGGCTGGGCGTAAGCCCATGCCAGAGCAGGTATATCTCAAAGCATCTGTGGCCATGGTTATGCCTGTGCTGCAGCAGGTTTACCTCTGATGAGATTGGGGCACAACGATAAGTCTACGCTGGGGAAGGTACATCTTGAAGTGTCTGTGGCTCTGGATAAATCCATGCTGCAGCAGGTACACCCTGAAGCAT
>NW_010553207.1:0-3727 GCF_000687285.1 Phaethon lepturus | reverse complement strand
TAGTGGTTTTGCTGACCTCCCTCCTTACTTCGCCAATAATTGAGTATTCTGTCATTTCATGGTCGCTAAGCCCAAGATGGCCTCTGACCACCGCATCTCCCACCAATAGTGGTTTTGCTGACCTCCCTCCTTACTTCGCCAATAATTGAGTATTCTGTCATTTCATGGTCGCTAAGCCCAAGATGGCCTCTGACCACCGCATCTCCCACCAATCCTTCTCTGTTTGTAAAGAGAGGCACCTCCCCTGGTAGGCTCACTTACCAGCTGTGTCAGGAAGTTATCTATCTTCCACACACTCCAGGAACTTCCTAGACTCTTTCCTCTCTGCTGTGTTATACTGCCAGCAGACGTCTGGTTGCTTGAAGTCTCCCACAAGAACAAGGGCTAGTGATTGTGAGACTTCTGCCAGCTGCCTGTAGAATGCTTCATCTGCCTCTTCGTCCTTGTTGGGTGGTCTATAACAGACTCCCAGCAGGATATCTGCCTTGTTGGCCTTCCCCCTCATCCTTACCCATAAGCACTCGACCTTGTCATCACAGTCATCATTTGCTATACAATCAAAACACTCCCTAACATATAGAGTGGTAGAGACAACGTGTGATGAACTGACCGCAACCCGCATTCCCTGTTCCCCTTTGCTGCTCGAGTGGAGGAAAGAGAGAATTTGGGAGTGAAGTTGAGCCGAGGAAGAAGGGTAGGGTGGGGGGAAGGTGTTTTAAGATTTGCTTTTATTTCTCATTATCCTACTCTGATTTGATTCGTAATTAATTAAATTAATTTTTCCCCAAGTTGAGTGTGGTTTGCTTGTGATCGTAATTGCTAAATGATTCCTCCCTGTCCTTATCTCCACCCACAAGCCTTTCATCATATTTTCTCTCTCCTGTTTGTTTTTATTTTGATTGGCAATAAATTCAACTAATTTCCCCAAGTCGAGTCTATTTTGCCCATGATTGTAATTGGTGAATGATCTATCCCTGTCCTTATCTCAACCCACAAGTGTCTCATTATGTTTTTCTCTCCCCTGTCCATTGAGGAGGGGGAGTGATAGAGCAGCTTTGGTGAGCACCTGGTGTCCAGCCGAAGTCATCTCACCACAGAGAGTTAAATTTCTTCATAGTAGCTTGGATGGGCTATGTTTTGGATTTGTGATGAAAACAGTGTTTATTGATAACACAGAGATGGTTTAGTTCTTGCTGAGCAGGTTAACGCTTGCTAATGTGAAATATGTTCATCCGATTTGTGTGATTTGTGTGATTTGTGTAACCTTCTGTACTTTCATGGATTTCTCCTGCACCATAAAAAAGGGGTATTTTACAGGAGATTCGAGTAAACTACTTTGCTGGTATATCAGCTCAAACCAGTTTGACCACTGACCGCATAGTATTGTGTAAAGAGAAACTTGTAAAGTGCATGCATAAAGTTTGGGGTCATCCTGGGGGCACGCCGAGGAAGATTTGAGAAGACTATAGAAGGAGAAGAGGGCATGCGCTGAAGACATGCCTATTCATGAATATGTATTAGCAGACAGGATATAAACCAAGAACAGGAACTGTACCGCGTGCATCTTGGTGGAGCGGAGACTCCCGGCGCACCCAGCGCTATTTGCTTGCCTTTATTCGCTTAATAAATTGTAAACTTAAATTGGAATCCTGTTTGGGACTAAATCATTTATCACACTAACACAGTTTAACCTCAGCAAGCCAGGGCATTTCTTTAACCGGTAATAACTCGGGAAAATTAAAGCATGGTGGTGCATCAGTGAAATAATTTACCTTTTTTCTCCTGCTGGAACAAGAGTCCTCACGAGTTCTCTGGTGGCTCCTTTCCTGGAGCACGACAATGGTCCCCTCCAGCAGCTGCAACAGTGTCCCTTTGGTTTGTCATGCTAAAGCTGGGCTGCAACATGGTTGCTTCACCATCTGCAAGCTGGGCTGCCAGGAGGAGGGGGGCAGGCAGTGGGGGTCCCCACAAGCTTTCCCCCTCCTGCACCAAACCCTGCCAGGAGGGAGAGGTGTCACTGGGTTGGCAGAACCAGTGGGCCAGGGAGAGCCTGGAGAGGGGCAGAGATTGTGGGCTTGGGATAGTGTCAGAACTCACCTCATACCCGTCCCTTGCTCATGGAGAACCTCCTCTCAGCTGATGAGCTTGGGCACAGTAAGCTGGATATCAAACTGTTGTTCCAAATATGGGTTCTTCCACCCAGTGTGCAGAGAGCTGAAAAACACACAGAGTCAAGATACTTGCTTTTATTCCAAATCTGTGCAGAGTTGGGTGCTAGGTGGTAGGCCCACAAAGCTAGCACACCTCAGTTAACACACAGAAAATATTTATACAGTTCGAGCAAAAGTTATCAGTATTTTTTAAAAGTTATCTCCGTCACCCTTGTTCCCATCGGTTCTCACAAGCCTCATCTCCACTTAAAGTCACAGCGTCCTTCTTTTTTCCTAGGCATGCTCAGTGAGGAAGGGGCTTTTGTGAGGAGGGGGCTTTCCCCGTCCAGGGGCAGGTTTCTATTATGCCGATTATATGTTAATTAGATGTTAATTAGGATAGTTCACTCAAGGTTCAGTAGTTGTATTTCTTTTGTGATTATCTTGTTCCTTCCCTCAAGGTTGCACCTTGTTAACTGCTCACAGAGACTAAACAATACCCCCAGCTTCATTCCTTGCATACCTTCAACAGATTCCCCCCTTTGAGACTTAGAGAAATAATCAATATTTCAAATAAGCCTCACTTAGATCTTTTCATTTTGAAGTCCCCATCCTTGGGAGGCTTCATAATTTTCCAGAATTGCTCTATGGTTTCTTCCCATTGCCATATGTCTTGTTGGAAATTTTTCTATCCTTTATAGGAAAGCTTTTAGGTCTGAGGAGTTTACTTTCCTCTGTGGTGAGCATGCCTACTTTGCATTAGAGCTATTTGCTTCATTATGAGCCAAACCTTGAAGTACAATATGATTATAAGCAATACACGTAAACATGTTAGTGACAATAACTTCACAATGGGATGTCGCATGAGATTAAGAATGCTGGTTGCTGTGGGTGACCATCCAAGGAGGGTTTCCCACCATCTATGGTCTCCATCTTTCTTCATTCGGTCCAAAGCACGATGTCTCTCTTCTGCCTCATGGTGAACAGTGATTACAGTCCTTTGTCCATCATCTCAGGCACATCCCAGCAACTGGTGTAGATCCTTATGTTGTAAAAGATTTTTTACCAACGTGACATTCATCATCAATGGGAGTAGGCAATAGATTTTTAACTAAAGTATAATTGAATTGTAACAGCAGATAAGACGTAATAGAAGCTGCATAGTTAAACTCACATCCTATAATGTTAATAAAGTTACAAACACAAGTATTTGAGTGATTGATTATACCAACAGTGATATTATCTACAACTAAAAAAATCACAGAGTTCTTATACATACACATCCCTTCTGAATATATATAAGTACAGTTCCAGGGATCTCTTCTGAATGTATCTCAGTGACAAACATTTTTCTCAGTGTCAAGGCAAATGTCCTGAGCTTTAATGGTGTTACTTCCCTGTTGTTCCCATACTACACATGCATCAATTTCAACAGTCTGCCGTTTGTTATTGCCTCTTTGGGCCTATACTCTATGCTCTAATGGATAGAGTATAGTACTGTTGTGATTTAATCCTAACACAATGATCGCACTGATGGCAAAAATCAGTTTTTACTGATGTATTCTGTATGGTTAAAA
>NW_010553206.1:0-1210 GCF_000687285.1 Phaethon lepturus | reverse complement strand
CTGTTCCTGCTTCCCCTGCTTGTGCATTTCCGTCTTGCCCCTTAGTTTGTGCAGGTCTCCACTCTCCACCCCTCTTGCCTTCCTTTCCTCATACCTTACACATTGGAATCGAGAGCTGTTGTGCTCTATGGAAAGCATCCTTAAAGATCTGCCAGCTCTGTTCTGCTCCCTTGTCCCTGAGGGCATTTCCCAGGGGGTCCTGTTGACTCCCTGAAGAGCTGGAAGTTTGCTTTCCTAAAATTCAGGGTCCTGACTTTACTCTTCGCCTGCCCCATATCCCTCAGGACTGCAAACTCCACCCGTCCGTGATCACTGCAGCCCAACTGCCTCCAATCTTGATGTCGCCAATTAGCTCACGTGCATTGGTGACCAGCAGGTCCAGTATGGCATCCACTGTGGCAGGGCTGTCTGTTACCTGGCACAGGTACATCCTCACTGCACCCCAGGAGTCTCCTGGATTGCCCACCGCTCGCCGTGCTACTTTTCCAGGAGCTGTCGGGTGTTTGAAGTCCCCTAGGAGGACAAAGAGCCTGCGAGCACGATGCCTCTTGTCGCTGGAGTGAGAAGGCTTCATCAGTAGGCTCCCTTGGATCGGGCAGCCTGTAGTAGGCACCAGCCACAAGGTTCCCTTTGTTGCCTCCATCCCTGATTCTCACCCATAAGGTTTCAACCTGCTCGTGGCCGTTCCTCAGAGACAGTTCTTCCCCAATCTATCCATCTCTTGATGCAGAGGGCAACGCCTCTGCCCTTGTTCCTCACCTGCCCCCTCTGAACAGCCTGTGGCTGCACTCCAATCATGGGATTTGTCCCACCAAGTTTCAGTAATGGCAACCAGGTCGTAGCTTTCCAGCAGCACGGTGGCTTCCAGCTCCTCCTGTTTGTTGCCCATGCTGTGCACATTGGCATAGAGCCACTTCAGCTGGGCTGTTGGCTGTGTCACCCTCTTAGAGGAACCCCTTTAGTTCCTCTGAGGTCTTTCTCTGGTGCAACAGGCTGAGGGGCCTCGCTAGCCCCCCGTCCTTCTGACCTTGGCGTGTCATCCCACAGCTTGTCATGGGTGAGCCTGATATTATCCCTCTCGCCCTTTGAGTCTAGTTCAACAATAGACTCGAACAGATGACATGTTGCCTGTCTGTTGCCTGCCTGTGTCCCTCCCTGCCTGTTCTTCCAGCCCTCCCTGCCTCTAGCCCTCCCTGCCTGTTCACCCTGC
>NW_010553205.1:3729-4921 GCF_000687285.1 Phaethon lepturus | reverse complement strand
CGTCTTGGGGCCATCTCCTGCAGCGTCCCCCCAGCCCCGCCGCTGCCCTCACCCTGCGGGAGCTGCTTCTAGTTTTCGGGGGACTGGGCTTGAGCTGCGTTTCCCTCGTCGTGTTGGCGAAAGCCGGAGTTATTTTGACTCAATTTTTACATGCAAAGGTCGCCGTTAAAAAGTCATAATTCAGCGCTGCACCGAGGGCTGGGTCCTGCTGTCATTGCAGCTGAATTTAAGGAGGTTCTGCCTGAAACAAGTGGGTATTTTTAGCTAACAGTATCAAGGAGAGGGAGTGGGGGGTGCCTGGGGAGATAACGGCATGGTTTAGATTTCTGCCTTTACGCTCACTGTCACATTAAAAAAAATAAACCGTAATTTTGATTTTCCACGTCCCTGAGGGAGAGATTGACAAGAGCATCCAGTCCTCGTAATTGGATCATTCCTCTGGGAAAGCTGGCTCCTCTGCTGAAATCCTTACATGCTCGAAGGAAAATTGCTCTCAACGTTATTGAAAATATTTTAGGAGACTGAAGATTCTGGGACCTTTCCAATTCAAGTGCTCCAGCCGGTCATGCCAAAGGAAGACAATAATGGGAACCGAATCTGGAGAGCATTGCGCTTAATTGGAGCCCAATCCTGCAAGCCTGGAAAGCGCACATCCCCCACGAGGGCTCTGGACCCTCCTTTGGTAGGGGCTTGCAGGAAGGAGCCGTTAGGACGCGTTCCAAAATAGATGCCTGAAAGAAATTACTTAAAATGTTTATTTATTTTTTTTATATAATGAAAAATTCGAGTGTTTTGACATGGGTAAGCGCTGTAGAGCCGGGCTGCCATGAAACCTCCTCCTGCAAAAGCCGTTCCCCGGCTGCCGTGGGGCCGTTAACATTCTGGAGACAACCTCCAGACTGGGATCTTGGGCATCCGTGGGATGCGTTTGGGCGGTGGTTTGCAGAGCCCGTTTGCACGCTCGGGGTGCTGAGGTCCCTCATGGGGATGCTCCGCCATCCCCAGCCTCTGTTGCTGCCGAGTCAGAGAGAGGGTAGAGAACTTGACTTATCATTACCGCCGTACAAATTACTGCACCTCTTTGATTAAAACTTGGCCTCGCATGAAACTTGCCAGCGGCAGAGACGTTAAAGATGAAAACTTTTCATAACGCCGGGCCGAGGCGGAGGAGGGCTTTGAGGAGTTCCTGCTG
>NW_010553205.1:0-3698 GCF_000687285.1 Phaethon lepturus | reverse complement strand
GCACGTGTGTGCTAGCCATCTCATTACTTCCCCGTGCAAGAGAATAAGTCGTTTAGCGCAGATGCCGTCTGTCGGCACCCGGCGGGGTGACGGGCGCCTCGGAGGGAGATGTTGGAGACTTTCCATCATTTCACGTGAAAACGATGATGCTGTGCACCGACGGCATGAACGGCTGGCTTTACCTGGCTCGCTTTTGGAGGATGAGGCTAAAATGGAAGATTTTTGACGAGATATAGTCTCCCCTTCCTTCCACATAAATTAATTGTACAATTTAATAAACTAACAGGTGGTTCCACTTCAGGCCGAGCAGATGTTAGCCTGAATGAGCCGAGTCCCCTCTCGCCACCCCTTCGTCCCCCAGCTATTTCTTCCTTTGTATCTTCCCCTTTCTCTTCGCCTCTTCCCTTTTCCCCCTTCTTCTCCATCTGATTTATGAGCAGCTACAATACAAAATGTTTTGTCTGGGCTATATGAATATTGATGACGGGGTAGTGTTGATTTTAGCTGTATTCATAACTTTTTGTGCTTCCTGGAGGCATCCCTTCTCGCAGGCACCGGCCATGCTCTTAGGTCCCCATTTATTTCGCGGACCACATTTTCGGAAGGCAGCCCCATTTGTTAAGCCGGCATCTCGCATGCACATTTGTCTTTGATTATCTTCTGAGGAGAAGACGATAAGTACTTACACAAACCTACGAAGAAATTAAACACAGAAAACAAATGAGCCTGGCGTGTTCACATTCTTTCATTTCCAGTGATAATGCCCGGGAGGAAACACTTGCGTGACCGCAGATGGAGGATGGGTTGAGAGCCCCAGGAGGATTTGGGCTACCTTCTTTAGAGGAAAGCTCTCTTGTATTTCCCATGTGGAGAGAAGAAATGATAGCACTGCTAATGGCTGGGGCATGGCAGTGCACCAAAGGGAAGGAGGAGGTAGCTGGAGATGGGGGGAAGACTGGAAAATAATAATGGGAAATGTTTTGATAAGAAACGTTGTGGTCTTATACAAATATCCAAAAACTTCTGGAGCCCATTTATCACTAGATTGAACCCAGATGATGTCAAGCTGTTTGTATGGGCTGGAATGTGCCTCCAACAGGCTCTGCAGACACCCAGGTCTCCGGGCTGGGGACCCAGAGGGGAGCGTGGGGTGGGGGCACCCGCAGCCCCGGGTGGGTCACACACCCCTCGTCTGCTCCAGTGCCCCAAACGTCCCCGCCTGAACTCGGCTGGGCAGTTCTGCACGCCTGGGACCTGTCTGCAGCCGCTCGCATCCCTTCCTAAGGCAGAGGGAGAGGCTTCAAGTTCGGGCACCGTCCTGAGACCGATGTGAATTACACATGAAAAGCTCCCTCAGCTTTCCAAAGGCTCAGAGGTCGGTGCCCAGCCCACATCAAAAGGCAAAAGTGACCTGGCACATATTTGTGCCTTTGAGAATGTCTAAAACACTTAAAGTAAGAGAGCATTTACACCTCTGGCTTGTCCAGCTTTCCTTTTTGCCTCCTGTTTCTCCAGCAGGCACCGCCATTTTCATTTCCTCTCCGGCCTTCACAAGCTTCTTCTGATGTTCAGGAACAAGCAGCAATAAAAAGTGTTAAACCGCACTCACTGATTTCCTACTGGAAGCTGTGTTAAGTGTGATCCCGGTGTTTGTTACGTTCCCTGGAGCAGACGCGGGGCCGGGAGCATCCAGCCCTGCGCTCCACGGGCCGCAGCACTGTTCACTGCCGGCGTTCGGCTCCTTACCTCCGCGCGGGCAACGTTTGGAACTTGTGTTTTATTGCAAAAGTCAACAAGAAAACCCAGCGTCACTGACTAAGGCTCTCCTGCAGCTGTCGGCACCGGTTTCTGACATCAGCCTCTGTAAAGTATTTTGGAAGGATGAACTCTAAACTTCGGAGCACTATGGCCGTTTCTCCGCTCCTTCCAGTAGGCTCCATATCCATGAGGTCCCGCTTCATCCCTCATAGCTACATGGGTGACCCCCCCGAAACCCACCTGGAGCCCTCCCAATGTCCCTTTTGAAGCCCCTTGGAGGGTGTTGGGGCACCGAGGTGCAAAGGGCCCCTGCGGGGGAATGTCCATCCCACCCCGCCCCAGCACCCCACCGCAGCAGGAGCCTCCCACGGCTCCTTCTCCCCCTTAGCCTCCATGGCGGGCTCCTTTCCGAGGAAAGGCGGTCTTGGCCAAGGCGGCGGGTGCTCCTTTCTGGGGCTGATGTTGACCCCCGGAGGCCTGGGCTTGTTCGCACAAGCAGCGCGTGGGCTAACGCAGAGCCGCTCCGGAGAGCCTGGAGAGCACCCGACAGCCATCAGCCCCAGCAGAAATGAACTCGGGACGTGTAATTCCCATCGAGCAGGAACGATCTTCAAAGTCCTCACGGGGTGCTTTTTGGACGACGAGGCGGTTTTCCCTGCTGTAAATGGGATGCGAGAGAATTAACTGAAGTTGGAATGTTATTGTTTGTTTCAGACTCTGTTAACCACGTTAAAACTATATATAATACTTCAATTTCCTATGTAAAAACTCTCTAATGGGCAATATTCAGAAATCAAAGTCTTATGTAGCGGTTAATCTTCTGCACGGACAATGCCAAGTTTAAATCCAGTCCAAATGCCACTTCTCAGTCACAGCTTTAAAGGATTATAAATGATTATAATGGTATTTGTCTACTTGCCTGATACATAAGTTCATGTCAATGTTATCTTGAAAATTGACATTCGGTTTCATCTTTGAGGTGAGAGAATAAACTGTTGACTACCAGCTTCAGAGAGGAAAATGGATTAGCTATAATGTAATTAGAGCTCCATTCACAAATGATTATTTTAGTCCAGCGCACAAAACACGGCGATAAGGAGCGCGCTCCGCAGAGGCGAGCGGAGGACGGCTTTCGCTGGCATCTGCTCTTTATGCTGCGCAGGGCGATGTGCTCCCTGTGTGCAGCTCCCGCTTAAGAACATACGCAGTATCTGCGCAAAGCGCGCGGAAGGCGGCTCGCACTCGAGCACTTGAATTTCCATTATTTCAGATGTGTGCGTTAACCGTGACAAAGGTTTGCTGCCGCTCTCCCTCCTCCGATGGTCTGGCTCCCGCTGGGGAGATGCTCTGTTTTGATGCCTCCCTTTTTCCTGGACCCTGCCCCGGCACACCAACGCCAAGGAGATGGCCTCCTCCAGCTCTTGGTTTTTAACTTCTTCCAGCACTCCAACAACAAAGACGACCAGAACTGCTGTGACTTTTTAACGCATTATTTGTCTGTGTGCCTCTTTAGTTCTTAAAAAATACATGAAAGAATAAGGATTGTCCTCGAGGATGAAGGAACAATGGGAAGCAGTGATTATTTAACAAAAATAAATAAATTAATCTGTATACACTGGCGCTTATACAAATGATTTGTGAACGGCATGAAAGATTTTGCATTATTTTCAAAAAAGCGCAAAGATCTTTTCTTTTGCACTATAAATTCAATTTAATTTTAAGTATGATAAATAATGGCAAATTGAACTTTATTATGTATTCATGAATGCAATTTAATACAATTGTTATTTCTGGTGTTTGCGGTTTAAAGATATTCCCTTCTGACTCGATGTTATTTTTTAATGGGCAAATTCAGAAATAATGACCTGCGGTTTCCCTGGCCCGTGGGCGCCAGCGCCGTGAAGCGGGGGACGAGGCCTCGGCCCCGGGGTTCGGTGCCG
>NW_010553204.1:0-2168 GCF_000687285.1 Phaethon lepturus | reverse complement strand
AGGCGGGGAAGGGGACGGGGGTTCCGCGGCGCAGCGCGACGAGTGCCATGCCCCGGGGTGCCTTTGGGGCTCTTCACCCTCATTTCTGATCTTTGGAGATTTTTATTCTTTTTTTAATTATTTCTTTCCTGCCTTCTTAACGTCTCTGCAGCAGCTGTAAATATGGTGTCGACAGAGAGCCCTGGATAAAGTCTAGAAATCCACATCCGTTTCTGGGGGTGGGCAGGGAGACGGGTACGGATGCGCCAGTTCCCGGTTGGGGCCAGTTTCTGCAGCGCTTTCCTGAGCGATGCCCTCAAAGCCGGCAGCGGGAGTGCTGCCCGAGCAAAGACGGAAGGATCTGGCTTTGAACTATTTCTGTTACACAGACAACAATGATTATTGTCTGCTGGCAGACCCACTCCCGTGCAGTGTTTAGCATCAGCCTTACACATACTTCTGATGTAGTAAACAGTGGGAGTGAGGAGGGAACACAGATATGCTCTCCGTCACCCCTTTTGGGACGCCTTTTACCTAGAGCAAGCCAATTCACCGTACATTCCTCCTCTCCAAAGTTTTAACATGGACTTTAGTCAGCTTCATTACATACCTGCTCTTGGAGGGTTGCACAGTCTCCTCACTAGGCCCTATGGAAAGAGGGGAAGGGGAGGAAGGTCAGAGGGGGATGTTGATTAAATAAATCTAACCCCAGTGACATCATCTCCCCTGCACATAGGATGCCATTTCTGAGCGAAGGGGCTTGCAAAGGCACGGAGTATTTGCGCTCTAAGGATGGGAAGGTTTTGCTCTGAACCAGGGTATGAGTGGAGCCTTGCAGCGCGTGTGTGTTTTAGCTATAGATGTGTATGTGGTTTTGCTCACATGCACACTCACACACGGAAAAAAGCAACGTAACTCTAGCAGAACACTTCCCATACTCACAGACTCCAGCTCTTGATCAGAGAGGGCATGATGGCTATGGGGTTGCCACTGCTCCCCCCGCCGTTCCCCGGCTCCCCTGATTGCTGCTTGTCTGCCTTGCCAGTAGTGAAATCATTACTGAGCCCTGGGAACACGCAAAGAGCAGTAAAACAAACGTCGACACACAAAACGTAGCGAGCTTTTTCTGCTGAGTCGCAAAGGGCTTTGGAGTCAGACAAACCCCAAATCAATGCCTGGAACTAACTACAAGGGAGAAGACTACACCAGAGGAGCAAACCACTGAGGGACCTGCAAAGAAGACAGCGTGTGTACGCTCATGTGGACGTCTGGATGTTTGACTCGCATAACAAAAATACCAATGCAGTTATTTCTGCACGTTAGCCTGTGTGTTCATGTGGAGATGAAGTCTGTGCGTCTGAGTGCAGGGGAACTGCGGGGCTGCACAGCTTGAAGAGGTGCTTGCATCCAGGTGAGAGCGAGACCAAGACGCTGTATTTAAGCATGGGGTAGACTGTGCAAGTTCGACGACATGTGTTTTGTGTGTTTAGCATGTACAAGCATGCAAGGGAGAGCACAACTGCTTGTCTATGTGGTGAGTGGGAGGGAGAGAGCCAGGGTTTGTCTGTCTGTCACTCACAAGCAGATCTGATCAATCTTTTTCCTTTATAAGGAATTCACAACAACAAAAAAAATTCTTTCATATTTCTTATGCCAAAGCCTCATCTCCTCTTTACTCACTCCCTCTTCCTCTCACCACCCCCAAATACTTCTCTACAACTCTTGGGAAAGCAGCTTTACTGCCGTTAACAAATTATTATTATGCACCCAGATGAGCAGCCAGAGTAAAGCATGAAGGACCCTTCTGTCCTACCTAGTGCAGATGTCAATCACAAGGCTAAATTCATACGGGAAGGCTGCCAGCGTTTCATCTGCTGCTTGTTTCTCTGCATCCAAGGCTGCACCTAAGAAGCGACACCCTCTCCCCTTCCCCACTCCCAAGCAAAAGGACTCGGGGGGGGGGACTTTCCAAAGCCAAAACACACACTCACACCTACAGCACTCCTCTCTTTGGACCATCGTTGGGTCTTTAGACCCGAGCTGTGCTGGACCTCGGGGATGATGTAATGGCGTGGAGATGCCCTCGGTCCCCCTACTCCCCGTGGGCTGGAAAAGGCAAAGTTATGTTCCACACCAGCCTGGCAAGCAGCGTTGAGAGCTGAGCTGGGGAAAAACAATCTCTTGCGCTG
>NW_010553203.1:5863-7613 GCF_000687285.1 Phaethon lepturus | reverse complement strand
CATGTTTTTTGCTTTGCCTGGCCTTACCCAGCTGCGTGAAACGGGTCTGAAGCAGAGGCGCAGCGGCTGCGGTGAAGCTGCGGCTTTGCTGTTGCCCACAGCCCCCTTGTCCCAGCTCCTGCGGAGCGGGACGGAGCAGCCTGGGTCCAGGGACCACCTGGAATTGCTCCGATGGGAAGCAAAGGTCCTCCCTCCCCAGCCTCCAAACGAGGCTGGAGACCTGGAGCGTTCAACAGCCCGGGACAGAGACTGTGCCCAGGCTCTGCACCCACCCCTCTGCCAGCTCCGTGCCCCCAGCACGAGCACTGGGAGGGGAAACAGGCGTGGGGCCATCCTCATGGGCTTTTCCCTGAGGTCGCTGCTGGGGAAAAGTTGCTGCTGCTGTGCTTCAAGTGGGGGAAAAGAGAACTTACTGAGCAGGAAGGCTGAGGGGGAGGAGGGTGTGGAGCTGGGAGGGCTCAGGAAGGTTGCCGAAATGCTTGAGGGGGGAGGCAAGAGATGAGCTGGAGGAGCGAGAGCCCGGCTGCCTCTGCCTGTGTGCGTGCACAGCGCGCAGGTTACAGGAACTCAAGTTTCCCAAGGGCCCAGGGAAGACACAAGCGAGGGCATATGGGAGTGACAGGGCTGGGTGTCCTCCTCAACACCAGCAGCTCAACTCCACTAGGAACAGGGAGCAGCCTGGATTTCCAGCTCATGGACCAGGCTCGGCCATGACGCTGGTCACCTGGTGATACCTGTGGTGAGTCCCTTTGCTTCCTCATGCTTCATTTCTCCTTCAAAATAAAATGCTAATGAGGTTCATCTCCCTTGTGAAGGACCGGGAGTCCTACAGCTCTAAAAGGAGCTTATAAGAGCAAAATAGTACGAGGATTATGGCCACCGCTAAGCCAGAGGACTGGAGGGCAAAACATTGGTAATGTTTCCCAAAGAGGCCGAACGATGGCCGTGAGGATTACAGATGAGCAAAGCCCTGCTTCAGTATCAGGAAAATCACTGGAAACTGTTCCAGAATTAAAGACTGTATTCAGATGGCCCCGATTTCACAGACTCCATGCCGGGACCCTCCTGCAAAGGCACATACTTTTCTGTGGGAATTGTCTGGGTGCCTCAGCTCAACGACTGGCCGGCAAGTTTTTTGGGCTTTCTGAATGCCGTTGACAGAGGAGCTCCCAAGTGAGCACCTCGGACAGCTGGAGCCATCAACGGGAAAAAGGCAGGATTCTCCCCCAAAAAGCCACAGTAACCACAACCCGGGAGACACGCGCGTGCATCAGGAGCCAGCCGCAGGGACGCTGCGTCCCACGCCGGCCCCCACACCTCTGCTGCAAACAGCGGCGTTCGCGTGAACCACAGCCGCCATCCGAGGTCGGGAGCAACCTTTTTCCCAAAGAGAATGAAAATACCTTTTCTGTAGAGGACAAACAGAAATGGTCACAAAGGACATATACAAAATAGGGAGTGGAACAGGAATAGTTTTAATAAAGTAACACCTACTACGCTTTTCTTTGGGTAAAGGAGGAAGGAAATTAAATGAAGAAGTGAAGATGAATGGCAAGAAAACCTTACAATTGATAAAAAGGCAACAGTTACAGACAACGCAGAGTTAACCCCTGCGACTCCTTGCCACAAGATAGTGCTGAGGCTACAATCAAAGAGAGAAAACCCCCCACTTAAACAGGATAATGAAAACATCCCAGATTATATCAACAAAAGTAAACACAAACTGCCATTGTCATTTTTTAAGGGAGTC
>NW_010553203.1:0-5832 GCF_000687285.1 Phaethon lepturus | reverse complement strand
CCCCTTTCAACTGAGTAAGAAAAAGTTCCCCTGTGGCCCATATATTCCAAAATTACATGCCTTTCTGAACCATGCCCTAACTCAGCCAGCGCTAGGCAGGACGCTGGGCTTCACGGACACTGTCCTGATTCCAGGTGTGTGTTTTCACATGTGCCCTGCCCACGCTGCCCCTGCATCCTATATCCTCCCCATCCCAGTGGTTTCCAAGGGGTTAAAATAAAACTTCTCCCCAAGAAGAAGAAGAAAAAAGAGCCAGAGAGAGAAAGTTAATTGAAAATGCTGTTTAATTTTTCAGCTCCACTGGATTACACTGTGGCACAGATGGTTCATCAAGACAGTCTCTGTCTGTATCACTGTCCGTCCCAGCCTCTCCCCCCATCGTGCAGAAGGGAGGGGGAGGAAAAAACACAGCAGGCAGTGGCTCAAAAAAAAAAAAAAAAAAAAGAAAGAAAAAAAAAAGGCAACTTAACACAAAAGAGCATTCTGTGCAGCTCTTTTCAAGGCGCTGGGACAATGCTCCCAACTTGATCCTTTCATAAAGAAAACGTTTCGGGGTCAGAAAACAGGACACATTAAGCCCGGAGAAGCACATTGGCCATTTTACCGCTGACTTTCGTGGCTAGCTGGAGGGCTGCACCAGAGCCGGGTTGTTTTAGTTGTTTTTAAAGGCGGCAGCCCCGTAGGAACAATCGCATTTGGGGTTTGGGGTGGCCTCGGCTCCCACCCGCCCGCACCACCCCGTGCTCCGGCGCAGCTCACCCATCCCTCTCTGCTGAGAAAAGTCTAACGGAGATGAAAGGCAGCCTCTTTAACTGGATTACCCTAACAAGCAACCAAACCAAAGAGACTAAGAAACAGCTAATTAAAGCTGTTCAGATACACAGAGCAAATCCTTCCTCCTGCTCACCCTTCTCTCGCTCAGCCCAATTCATTCATATTTCCCCTTATGCCTTATCAATTACTCGGTCGCTGCTCTAGGGGACAAGGGGAGGGGGAAGGAAGGCAGGTGGGGTGTGTGAGAAAGGAGACCAAACCTATCCATGGGTCAGATTTTCAGCATTGATTTGGCTTTTGCCACGGCTACAACCCATTGATTCTTAAGCTTAAATTGATGATTAGCACTTTCTGATTGAAATAACTCCTGGGTCCTCGCAAAAAAACCCCTTCTTTTGTGTAATAATTTGCTTTGCTAATCAAGCTATTTTCCTGAGGCCCAGGGAAGGTAGAACTCTGATATTTAATTCCTGGTAAGCATCATGTCTCTAGCTAAGGTGGGAAGAGGGGGCAGAGCAAAAAATTGAATTTTTATGCATACCAACTTCTCAGCTGGGTAGCTGTTGCATTTGGGGTAATGGCCAAATCTTAACTCTTGAGCAAAATTCAAACCAAAGTTTTTTCAAAGGTGACATGTGTCTGGGGGATACTTTTGGCTGCATTTTCTATACCAGGTAGATAAGATATAGAAAGGCCAAGCCAGAAAGCTCTGATCTCGAACGAGAGAGATTCTGAACATCTCAGAAGACTCCTGGCCAGGCATCCAGGAGAAGACTGTGGTCTCCTTTACAGTCAAACCCCCTTTCTCTCTTTCCTCCTAGTAAAACAAATATTGCCTTGGCCCCAACACTGCTAGCAAGGCATGGAGGAAGGGCTGTTCACCTGCTCTGCATCAGGCCAACTCCCCATCACCCCGTCGCATCGTGCCAGCACACACTGCATGACCAGGAAACTTCTGACTTTCCAACCTCAGGAGGTTTCTCCAACATGAAGAAGGGCCAGGCACTGCAGAGGAGTCCACAAGACCATGCCAACAAGCAATGATTTTTCTACAACCAGAAATTAAGATGAGAAACTGCAACCGTTGTTTCCACTGCCTCTAGACAGAGGAGAGACAGGAGACTCCGTAGCAGATCTCTGTCCCTCTGATATGGCACTTTCTGGATAGTTATTAAGCGGAGACCCATAATCAGGCAGATTGGGGGCAATGGTACCATTTCACAGCCCAGTCCACCGAGGCCCAGGAAAACCGAGCAGCTTTGTCAAGGGCACGGGAGCAGCCCAGCGCAGGCTTGCAGTGCCACGCGGGAGCTGGGCTGGCACTCGGCTTCTGCCCTTCTGCTGAAAACAAATCTCAGAAGAAAGCAATTCGGATGGTTTCACGCCGGGGAGGAGCGCATGGGTGGGAAAAGAGCCGGGTCAACTGCCGGGGCCCTGGGATGACTGACGCACCCAGCGCGGCCGCCCTGCTCCGGGATGCTCCCATTGTCCGCAGTGCAACCGCAGCTGCCTTTCATGGTTAAGAGGAGGGAAAGGGAAGCTCCACCTTAGGAGGATCACAGAACCACGTTTAATTACTCCTAACGAGGTAATTATCGTGTACGGCAGGGCGACACAGACGCTCCCCAGGCCCCAGCACCTTGGGAGCCGTGTTTTAAAAGCACACCTGCCTCCACGACCCGCTCCCTGCCGCCTCCCCCTCGGCACGTCCCGGGCACCCGGGTTTTTTTGAGCCTCCTTAGCCGCCGCGTGCGGGGGTATCGTTAGCGCGACGGAAAAGCCGTTCTTGGGTTGCGACACGTGCTTGGGATTTCAGGCTGAAGGACATGCCTGGCTTCATATAAGAAGGTACTTTCCACTGTTTGGTTTTTTTTTTTTTTTCCTTTGCTTTCGGAGAGGGTCTGCCGGCTTTCCCCCCCCCACTCACCCCCTTACCTCCCATCTCACCTGCCGTACGCAGGGTGCCAAGAGGTGCAAGAGCCGGAGCGGCCGAGAGGGAGAGGAGGCTGGAGGGGGAGGGGGAGCAGAGATGACTGGAGGGAGGTCGAGAGAGGAACGAAGAAAGAGGAAAGAAAAGAAAAACCCAGCAGTGCACCATGTTGCATTGTTCACGCTCAGACCTTCAATTTGCTCTCTGCATTCTCCTGCAGCGGGGAGAATGTTACGCTGGCTTAAGAGACAAATCGGACACAAAATAAAGACCAAGCACTCAGCAGTAAAGCAATTATCGCAACATTTTATGCCGGGCCTGTTCCTTTTGAAGGCAGCCTGGTGCTGCCCGCATGTACCTTAACCCGTTCCTAATAACCATAAAGTCACCATTATTTACGGTACAAGACATTAAATAAATAATGAAAAAGCTGCCGGCGACGGAGCGAGGCAAGTGGGGGTTGCAGGGAATCTCCCGAGACCGGAGCTGGCACTGGCTTAACCTGCGCTGCGGGAGGCAGAGGAAAACAGCTTCGCTGGACCTGGGGAAGGGAGGATGCATTTTTATTTTGGAGTGGCACATCAGGTCCTGGAACCCATTGGAGAGTAAAAATTAGATGGTGGGGGTTTTTTCAAAGAAGAGAAAAGCAAAATGGAGTTGCATGGGACTCTTGGGCAAGGCACAAACCAGAAAGGTTCCTACAAGAAGAAGGAGGGGTGGCAGGGCCAGATTCTGACCTGCGCTGTGCTGGTGTAAATCCCGGCGTAGCGCTGCAGGAGCCAGGAGCTCCCGCAGGCTCGCAGGGTGTAACTGAGGCTAGAAGTGAATCCCCTGCGAGGAGATATCCGCTCCACCTCTCTTAAATTGAGCGGTAAATAGATAAAAAGCAACTATGAACATAAATACGGGTCATGGCAGGAGTTCCCACAGCCATGGTTCAGGTTAATGTACAAACAAAGGCAATATATCCTCCTTGACCCCCACCTCTTGCCACCACGTCCACGCAGCCCCACCAGGAGCCAACACCTGCCCTCAAAGATCTGATGACTAGCTTCATACACAAACATCTCAACATCTCCGTTTTCAAGGTCTAGCTGCTTTCCCCCAAACCTGTGGCTCTTTTGAACCCCTCCCTCTCTTGACAACCTCCCCTTCCCCAGCCACACCAGGTCATGCTCTGGCTGCGAGTGGGTTTGGCCGCACTACCCTGCCCACCCTCCGTCGCCTCCCAGAGCCACGCCAGCCTTGTGTCAGCACCCTGGGGACCTGCTCCAGAGCAGTACAGCAGCTCCTGCCCAGCATCTCATGGTTCTACAGGTGGTGATGGAAAGATGGATGGAAAGCAGGAGACTGTACGCTCTCTTCCACAGAACCTCGGGTCATTTCCAAAGTTCCTCATGGTGAGGGACACAAAGCACTTGTAGCCACCACCAACGCCTGCCCAGCGTAGTAGACTGCTTTTTTTGCAGGCGTGCCCTTGGGTTACAGTGAAGCTCCTGAAAGGGATGGCAAGTCTTCCCTGTCCACGAGCACTTTATTCTTCTAACTGATTTCTAAAACAGACCCTTATGGCTCAGTACGGACATGGTGAACATGGACACACCACCATACCAGACACCAGCTGAAGCTGCTGGGCTTACATCAGAGACTGGAAGCAGAAGAAGCTCGATCATGTCCTTCCGCACCAAGCATGACTCTTGAGAAGCCGCTGTGCACCTCTCCAGGATATCAGCATGGATTTTGATACTGTTTCAAAGACGAAGAAAACTCCGCACCAGATAGAAAGCGCCTACGACAAGACTAGTCTAAGAACTATGATTTATCTTCTGCTTTTTTCCCTAGTAAGTACTGTTCAGGGGCAAAGCTGGGTTGATGGTTGGACTTGATGATCTTAAAGGCCTTTTCCAGGTTTAATGATTCTGTGATTTTGTGATTCTTAGAAATGTATAAAGACAATACAGAAAGATAGAAGGACATCTTGCCTGGCACAGCTGCCGGCACGCTGCTGGTGAGCTCTCCTGGGCTCTTCTCTGCTGGGGTTTCATTTCACTGCCCATATTTATTGATAAACTCAAATAACTTCAAAAGAAAAATTCAGGATGAAACTGGGCTCATTTCAAACCATTCTTTGTGTTGTGGAAATTCCTCCCAGCTTATATTGAAATAAGGCTTGGGAAAAGGTGTTGCCTCTGGGGCAGAACTTGAAGTTCTGGATCTTCTGACTTTTAAGGAACAGGGATGGCTTCTTTATATTTTTAGAATATGTGGCATCCCCATTTATAAGAGCTAAGACCTGCTCCTGACACCCTCTCATCCCCTTGTTCTGCTGCTTCTGAAGGATGCACAAGAGGAAGAACTTATTTCACTGCCAAGGGCACACTGCTCTGGCAGCACACACACCTCTGGGACTGAAAATATTTCTGATCAAAACCCAAAGGTTGTTGGCTTTCTTTTCTTTAAACCGGGAATGTCCCACTCTCTCTATGACCTGAGAATCAAGACCTATGAGCTAGAATTCAGGATTTGTCTCAAAAATGGAAAATAATCAGGTGAAACTGTATTCCTTCTCTTTCCATGAGCTCTTCCACGTTTTTTACCCCAAGTTTGTCCCACGCAGAACTTCAGCAACCAGGAGAAGAGAGCAGTGTTCGATTTTTAATATTGGAAGAATGAATCTGAAAGGCCCGTGTTAGGACTGCTGAGATCTGCTCTGGGAAGTGCGGGTTTGTGTGAAGTCTACTGAAAACAAAGGAAAGGAAGCTCTTCTGCAGCTGAATGGGAGAGTCAAACGCAGCCACGCACAAAAGAGGACGGGCCACCTGCACCATCTGATACGCCCATGGAAGCTGGTACAGGTCCTCCCTGCCGCCGGGCAGACGGGGGACAAGAGCCACGCAGCGTCGCCACGTGCAAGAAGGACACATTAGCGGAGATGATGAGAGGCTGGAAGGAGTGACGGTCCTCTCCTCCAGACCCTTCCCTGGCCCAGGCTGACCACGCAGAGAGGGAAATCCCGTCGCCTGTGCGCTGGGAAGGGGTGCACGGGCTGCGGAGGGAGGTGAACCGGCTCATGGAGGTCTCGGCGTGCTGCCCTCACCCCGTCACGGTGCTGCAAGGTTGGAACTCGC
>NW_010553202.1:0-1189 GCF_000687285.1 Phaethon lepturus | reverse complement strand
GGAAGGGCAGGCGAGAGGGGAGACAGCGCTTGGCTGGGAGCTAGCGGGGAGCAAGCACTGGGGACCTGGGGCTGAAATTCCCTGGCTTGAGCTTGGGGTAGTCTCATGGGCCTCACTAAACTGCTTTCATCCCAGTGGCATAAAAGAGGATTAACCAATGTTTAGCTACTTTCACGCCGTGCTTTGCTCAGCGCTTGTTTCTTTTCACCAGGTGGTCGGGCATTTGCTTTCCCTGTTGAAAAAGGAGGAATTTTCATGTTTTCTTTTTCCACAGGGAACATTTCTTGGCTGCTTGCTGAGTCGTGTCTGCTCCCGCTGCTGCTCCCTTCTCAGGTGCCGTCCCACCGTGGGGAGCAGGACCCAGGACCCTGTCCTGGCACCCCTTGCCTCGGGTGCCAGGGGAGGGCTCGGGGAGGGCTCTGGGGAAAGGGCAGGCACTGTGTGGGGTTGAACAGCAGAGGCAAGACACAAAGGGATTTCTCAGCCTTTTTTTCCCCCTGAGAAATGGGCCTGAAGCAAATCCCTGTGAAGCAGCACAGACTACAA
This sequence comes from Phaethon lepturus, assembly GCF_000687285.1. NCBI lineage: Eukaryota > Metazoa > Chordata > Aves > Phaethontiformes > Phaethontidae > Phaethon > Phaethon lepturus. The sequence continues at coordinate 643 of NW_010553202.1, read as the reverse complement.
GGAGTTTGAGGTCTCAGGCAAATCCTTCATCTCCAGCCCCCTTCCCATGAGGTTAGAGAAAGGATGGCGCACGAGACTCCGGTGCGGAGAGGGAAGTGTTTCCCATGTGGCTTCTCCTGGGGCACAGCAGGGCAACGCGGCTGTGCAGGGCTTGAGGCTCCCTCCTGCCTCACGGAGCCCAGCCTACCCCTGGCCAGTGCTATATCAAATCCCTTGTAACTCCTCAAGATTAATTTTAAAAGCTGCCAGAGGTTTTGTCCCGTACTCCTTTGGGAAGGCTGGTCCAGCCACTTGTTTCCCTGGTACATCAATAAAGGTGAAGGACCTTTATTTAATTTCCAGCCCCAGGTCAGTCATGGCCAGCCTACAACCATTAGCTCTTGTGCCAGTGTTACCGCCTGGCTGACGTAGCTCTGCCCCGCTGGGTGACGCTTTCTCCCCCCGCTGAACTGTGTGTAGGCAGCGGTGGTAACCACGTTCAGCTCTTGCTTTGCTTGCCTCGGTATCAGGCTGTTCACAAAAAAGCTATATATCTGCAAAATCTGAGTTGTGCAAAGAGGGGCACTTTTCCATTCTTTAGGGGTATTCCCACGTATCAAAGGAAGAGTAGTCCCTTACATATTTAGTGCTCAGTGTCTGATAT
>NW_010553201.1:493-1114 GCF_000687285.1 Phaethon lepturus | reverse complement strand
GGGGTGCGATGCTGCCTTCACTGCGCATCCTGCGCGCCCGCCAGCAGCCCCGAGCCCCCGCCGACCACACGACATCGGGGAAGACAGCCGTACGCCTTCCTGCCTCCGGGGAAAAAAAATAAAATAACAATAAATAAAAACCCCACCATCCAAAACAAACAAACAAACAAACAAAGGTCGGGCGGCCGAAAGTGAAGAGGGAAGTCGGAAGAGGAATAAAAAGTAAGGGTTAGAAATTGTAGCTGGGAAGGAGCCCGCTGGCCTGCCAGCGCCCGGGCTTGCCGCGCTCCCTGCCCCACAGCGGCACGGCGTTATCCCCGCCCGCGCTCCCACCACTTGCGTGTGCGTGGTGTGTGCGCAACGCCGAAACGCGAACGCCCACGCCAAACCCAGCCCCGAGAGGGTTAAAACGGCGTCGCGGACGAAAAAGGCACCGTGTCACATATTATGTGTGTGCGCGGCGGGGGGAATTGCTCGGCAGATAAGACTTGCGAGAGCGATGTCGGCGCCTATCACAATAAGGACGATCGCGCTTATACAGCTACAAGAGACCGAGAGCTGCTGGCCACCGAGAAATGAAATAGAAACAGACACCAAAAAATAGCTAAGCCAATGACAAAT
>NW_010553201.1:0-300 GCF_000687285.1 Phaethon lepturus | reverse complement strand
CGCCCCCCCCCCCCCAGTTCAGGAAGGAAACTCGCGTCTGAACGCTAAAGCGCGGGGGGGTGGGGGAGAAATAGCCCTGTGCAATACACGAAGAACAGCACTTCGGTCCTTCGTTAATACCCAAAGGGACAGCTATGATAAATGTGATAGCATGTGGCAGCACAACCGTCACCCAGGTTTCTGCTTGAAGGCGGCTCCGATATCGTGACACGGGAAATTAAGCGCTTAAGTGGGAGGTGGAGAAAGCGCTTAAACAGAGAAGTTAATCTGCTAACATGGAAAGGAAACAAGCGTAGGGAA
>NW_010553200.1:0-2110 GCF_000687285.1 Phaethon lepturus | reverse complement strand
ATACAATTGACCTCAGCCCATTGATCCAGCCATTGATCCAGACCCCTCTGCAGAGCCCTCCTGCCCTCCAGCAGATCAACACTCCCACCCAACTTGGTGTCATCTGCAAACTTAGTGAGAGAGCACTCCATCCCCTCATCCAGATCACTAATAAAGAGATTAAGCAAGACCAGCCCTAAAACTGAGCCCTGGGGAACACCACTTGTGATCAGCTGTCAAATGGATTTAACGCCATTCACCACAACTGTCTGGGCTCAGCCATCCAGCCAGTTCTTTACCCAGCAAAGAGTACACCTCTCTAAGCCATGAGCCACCAGTTTCTCCAGGAGAATGTCTAAGTGTCAAAGGCTTTACTAAAGTACAGGTAGACAAAATCCATAGCCTTTCCCTCATCCACTAGGCGGGTCACCTGGTCATAGAAACAGATCAGATTGGTCAAGCAGGACCTGCCTTTCATGAACCTGTGCTGGCTGGGCCTGTTCCCTGCACATGCCCTGTGAGAGCCCTTCAAGATTAACCTCTCCATAATCTTCCCCAGTACTGCGGTCAGGCTGACAGACCTGTAGTGCCTCTGATCCTCATTCCAGCCCATCTTGTAGATGGGCATCACATTGGCAAGCCTTTCATACCGCAGCCTTTCAGTACTTAAAAGGGCCTTATAGGAAAGCTGGGGAAAGACTGAAGGTAAGAAAACCAACCAGCCTGATGGCATTGCGATTTCTATGGGCTCATATGCATTAGGAAACTCCTGCTCTGTCCCTGGCCCACGATGCTGGCTCCCTGTGTGCTGCAAAGGGCAACCACATCATGATGACTGATCACAGGGGGGTAGAACTACATACAGGTCCCTTCCAACCCAAACCAGCCCATCATCCCATGGTTCTGTAGTTCTGTGGTTCTATGATTCTATGGGTTTATGTTTTTTGGTTCTATGATCTTTGCAGCGTCCTCAACCCCAAAGCTAGAAACAGCAGCCGAGATACAGGCCTCGAGCTGGGCAAAACATGCTCTCAAGGGGCGCAAAGGGAAAGTGGAAATAGTACGTGGTGTCTGCAGAAGAAACGTGCAGTATATTCAGAGGGGAACGTGTAGCAAGAGATCAAAGAGAAAAGGGCAAGAACTGCGTGCATGTTAGCAAATCATACCTGTGATGCGAAGGAGAGCCCAATGCGAGCCAGCAGAAACCATCAACACTAACATCCCACTCTTTAATGTTGTTAGTAAAGCTGATGACTTTTTTCTGTTGTCTTCCATCCTTCAGTTTCTTATACTGGCTACTAATTAGACCTCAACTACTACTGAGAGCCTGCTGGTCTCCTTGCTGGCTCTGAACTGTACAGCCTTTCCACTGCTAGGACACAAGCAGCCCCCCAGCATGTTGTTTATGGCTACAGGTGTTGGTTTTGAAAACCAAAGATTATTCCCAGAAAAGCCCACCCGCACAGTTGAAGAGACCCTGCCCAGGTGAGAAGACCAAGTGGCCTGATAGCATTGCGATTTCTATGGGCTGATGTGCGTTAGGAAACTCCTGCTCTGTCCCTGGCCCACGATGCTGGCTCCCTGTGTGCTGCAAAGGGCATCCACACCGGGGCTCCACACCGACCTCCCTGAAGCACTTGCAACACCCCTGGGTCACAGTGGGCTGGGAGTGTTGCCAAAGAGCAAGAGCTCCGCTTAAACCAGAGCACCCCTGAGGAAATGGCTGGTGCAAGGCACTGGCATCTTTCACCAGGGGAAGCGAAGCAGAGAGACGTGTGCCTCTGTGCCTCCATGGCCCTGAGCCTTACCCGTCTCCTGCCCGCGTTCCTTCGCCCCACGGAGTAACAGGACCCACAGTGGGTGCAGCCCGTCCCTTGAGTCCCATAGCCCAGGAACGTGGCACTGCCCTTGCTCGTACCAGGCGGCAGGCTCTGTGCCGAGTGTGAAAGGCTTCTGGGTGGAGGAGGTCGTAGGGCCCACGTGAGGAAACAGTGGCGTAGCACCAGGACAAGGGGGAGAAAGCAGCACAGGTCGGGAGAGCAACACCATCTGCCTTGTTAGTAAAACTGACACTTTTTTGGCAGTTTTCATGGCTTGCTTTAATTGCCTAACAATGCGATCTAGGGGGCCG
>NW_010553199.1:0-1883 GCF_000687285.1 Phaethon lepturus | reverse complement strand
GCTCCTCCGCACCCCGCTGGACACCCCGCTCAGCAGGGCGACCTGCGGTCGTACGTTAGTTGTTTCTGCTGGTGGGGGTTTTTTTAATTCGTTTTTTATTTTGATTTCTCTTCAGGGCTCTCAACTGGAATATCCTAAACGAAAATCTGAAAGTTAGAAACTGCAAACCTACGTCGTAGGCGATCTGGGTTTTCTGACGTAAGTAGCGCGGTTTATCTTGGAAACGCCTAAAAAAGGGCTGAGCTCACACCGAAAGTAACATTCACGTTAAGCAACTGTTACTTACTACACTGTAACACCGATTAGGTTGTTATTTGTAAAGATAAAGTTGCCATAACAAACTCTCTTAGAAATGAAAATATTTTCAATATATCGGTTTTATTTTGCTTTTATGCTTGGTTTTTTCAACAGCAGTATGTGGCAGGTAAAGGAAAACAGCTCACAGATAACTGGGAAGGATTGTTTATTCATGAGGAAGCTGCAAAGTTCTTTTTTTACTTTCTAAATGTAAATATTTGCTTTCTGCTGTTTGCCGATACCTATATAGTAGCTGTAAGACCAAAGAGCATTGCCATAAATAAACTAAATATTACCTGGGTGGTTCAGGTAATGTTTAATTATAGCACTGGCTGGCACCGGTGGGCTTGCGGCTCAGCAAGGGTTATCGCCCGAGAACAAAGCCTACGGGCCGGGGACCTGCCTGGAGCCGGTGCTGGCTTACTTACCGGCGGTGACCAGTATTTATTTTTACTGATTGAGGAGTTTTGGGGACTAACGTATCGGTGAGCAGACCCCCCGGCCCTCTGCTCTCGTGCTGGCGGCAGGAGCCTGCAGTCTGTTGCAAAAACCTAATTTTGCCTCTCCTGGTATCTTGCATGGGAGAAGTTTACTCTGCCAGAAGTATTTTTATTGCTTTCTGGGTGCAGAAGGCTTAATTTTGTGTTGAAAGGTAATAGGGGAAAAATGGAATTATTTTTAAACAGAAAATATCTGCAAGATACACCTTAGAAACTGAGGTAGAGTTTGTTTACTGGGTGGAGGGGGGAGATGAAGAGAAAGTGCCATGGCAGCATCACAGAAAATAAATTTAAACACTTTCCATTTTGTGGAAAAACCAAAATGAGGGATGTCTGGAGCAGCTGGAGTGCACCAAAGCACTTAGGCAGCCTCTTAAAGCCCAGGTCCGGCTTTACAGTGCCGCAAAGCAGGCAGAGCGGGCTGCGCGGGCGGCACCGAAATGGGAGATACGGCACGGCACACCCAGCCACGGGCCGCGCAGGGGTGCCTTGCGGCTGGCTTGTGGCTTGCTGTGCTGCTCGTTCAGTGCTCGGGCCACGCACCGACCACAGGGACAAGTGTTGTCCAAAACGGCATCCGGGAGCGTGGGGCAGCGTGCCACGCGCGGCACCGCCGGTAGGCTTTCCTCTGCCCGGGAGTCCTGCGCCGTCGGTCTGAAAAGTCATAACGTAATTTATCAGTGTCCAATTGTAAGAGTTAAAAGACAGTTTAAAAGTCAAGCAGCAAAGATAACTTTGATCCCGGGGACCCGTCGTGCTGCTGCTCGGTGCTGGCAGTCGAATCACAATAAGCACCCAGGCAAATCCCGCTGGAAGAGCTTCAGGAAGCTCTAATAAGGCACCGAAAATGTGTGTGTAACTCAGAAAGTTAACAGGAATAGCAGGCAGGAGTCCTGGAGTTCAGACGGCTTGTCACCGCTATTAAGTAGGAGGTGTTTGAAGGGACCGAGAAATGGATGGGAGCTTGTAAAGATAATCTGTAAACTCAGTCATCACCCTCCATCAGCAGCCGGGAGGTCCACAAACGCCTTTGCTAGAAGTAATGACAACCGAGTTATTTTTATAATTTATCCCAAAGCTGCAGGT
>NW_010553198.1:13545-14366 GCF_000687285.1 Phaethon lepturus | reverse complement strand
AGAGGCCGGGCCCGCGCCTCCCTTCGCCCCCGCCGCGGCCCGGCCGCCACTTTAACCAACTTTCTCTCTTCTCTCCGCATCCCCTCTCCTGCCCGGGCTGCGGGGCTCAGGGGCTTCGGGTTCGTCACGTTCATGGACCAGGCTGGCGTCGACAAGGTCCTGGCCCAATCCAGACATGAACTGGACTCCAAGACGGTGAGATGACTTCTCTCATCTCAGGGGTGCATTTGCCGGTGGAGCGGCTGCGCTCGGAGCAGCCGTTGATTGCGGTGTTTGATTTCCAGTTAGAGGTTGTAAACTATCGATTCCTGATACGGATCGATGGTCCCCTTCTCTGTCCTGCTCACCGGCGAGTAGCTTAGCTGCTGCCTGAGCACCGGGCTTGCCGTCGACCTAGGGCTGATGTCCTGGAGCAGGTCTGTAGATCCTGGTGATGGTTTTCCTCCCACCCATCGGTTGTAAGGCCTCTCTGACGAGTGACCATGGCCCTCTCGGAGCTGGGACACCTGAGCACATTTGGGGTGAGGATTCGCACCGGGAAATGGATGCAGTTGCGTTTGGGGAGAGGGGAGCTGCCCCTGCCCCTCTGTGTGCTGCCGAACACTGCTCCCTCCCCAGGGGTGCTGTCCCCCAGCGCCCAGGCCCTACTTCCCCCCACCGTGGTGGCCCGTGCCCTCCCCTTGGCAGAGAGCCTTCGTGCTGCGTGCCCCAGACTCTCCCATGGTTTCCCCGGGTGAAGTTTTTGTAACGGTCGTGGAGGTTCAAGACTTTATTGTCTCTGAGCATGGCCAGCGCCCGCCCATATGGGCCACCAGCAGCCT
>NW_010553198.1:0-13514 GCF_000687285.1 Phaethon lepturus | reverse complement strand
GAGCGGCTGTGGCTCCAGCCCTTGCTCTGCAAAGCAGGGGCTGATTAGGAGCCCCAGCTGGGCCAAAAGAAAGATTTTGGTGGCTCCCTGGGTCGGTGGCATATCATGCCTGGTCCTGCCTTGCAAATCTGTGGTGCTTTGGAGATGTGCAGGCTGTTTTGGCTGGTGGGGGTGAGGTGTCTGAGTGGGAGGTCCCTTTTCTTTAGTTTTAGTGACTTGTCTTCCCCTGAATTCCTTTTCCTTATTGCTGCCCCGGGGTGAAGGTGAGGGTAGGGATGGGGGAGTGGTGGGGGCTGCGAGCGGGTGGCATGGTGAGGGGAGCCGTTGTGGCTCCGGGCATGGGCTGCTGAGGAGTCCAAACGTGCAACTTTATTTCTTCCAGCGCGTGGCTCAGGCGTCCTAGCCTTTATCTCGGCAGAAGGGAGGGGGCGGGAGAGCGAGACCCCCCTTTCTTAGGCTTTACGGCGTGAGTTGCAGCGAGATTTATGTCTGTTCCTGTTTAACTGCCTGGATCGCTCCCTTTGATGTGCACAGGTCCTTCCTCCCCACGGGAGCTCCCGGTTAAACCTACCCCAGCCTTCCTGGCCGAGGCTGGGTCCCCAGGACTCCCAGCACTCCTCCTTTCAGGAGTGATGTAAAGTGAGTTTTGCTCTGGGGGGGGCGTTATGGTAAAGTCTTTTGAGGATGGCCCAGGGCTTTCTTTTTTTTATCTTTTTTGTTTTTTACTAGCCTGTGTAAACACGGTGTCTGCTCAGCTAGTCCCGCCATGCGTCTGTGGGCTGGCATAGACCCCTCTTGGAAAGGCAAGTGATGGTTGTCTGTTGTAGCACTAATCCCGAAAGTGTTTTGGGGCTAGGAGCAAGCCGAAACCCACAGTCTCCGTTCTTCTCCCCAAACTGCCGCTCCTGCCTGTGCGAAGCCGCTCTGCAGCCCACCGTGCGGCCCACGAGGGCAGGGAGGGATGGGCGGGTGCTGCAGGAGAACAGAAGGGCCTCGTGGCGCCGGGTGCATGGGGACCGGCCAGCCATTGAAATTCCTGGCTGCATCTGCTTCGCGCTCTCCCCGCTGGCGTGGCAGAGAGAATGGGGGCAGTTTCGCCAAGGCACTTCCTTTTGTTAGGAACTTTGATCCTTTCCCCTCTTCCTTTTTATTTTTTATTTAATGCGGTTTTCATCTGGGTCAGATGTTTTGGGGTGTCTTGCCTGGTGAGAGGTTGGTCTTGTGGTACCGCATGGAGCCTCTGTATGGCTTTTCCCTACTGAACTGAAAGGCTCTGCTGTGAGTCATGGGTTAAATGACACAAACTCATCTGAATCCTAATTTAGGGTTTTATGAAACTTTGCAGGAAAAGGCCCGATGTCCTGGAAGGACAGCCTTCTCTCAAGGCTCGGTGTCTCCTGGCAAGCAGCACTTGATAGACAGTGTCTGCCCAACTTGTTGCTTCATTGTTTTCCGATTCTTCCTACCCTAATGAGGGCTGTTGGCCTGATTCTCCAGGGAAACCTTGTGCTTTTGAGACTCCTCTTTGTTTGTAAGCTAGATAGCAGTAGCCTATGGGGTTATTTATGGAAGTACTTGATACGAGAATTGGCTTTGCAGTCTCAAGGTAAAAGATCTGCGTGAGTTTGTAAAGCTGCAGCTGGCCGCTGCCTTGAAGAGCGGGCTTGGCGGTGCTGGGTCGCCCTGTTGTTTCTTTGTTGCCGTTACTGAGTTTTTGCTGGGTTTGTCTTTTGTGGCGGAGGGAGTGATCTGCGGCTCTCGGGCAGCGCAGACCAATGGAGCGAAGATAGCTGCGGAGGTGCGATGAATGAACAAACCCAGTCCTGAGGTCTCACAGGTCCTTCCTCACCCTCCCCCTGCTTTGGGGCACTGATACCAGCCGGGTTAATGCAGGAGTTATGTGACCTGAGCTATGAAATGGTGCCGTAGGTGGCTTGAAGAGTGTTACTGAGGAGCCCGGCCGGCCCGCTTGGTACACCTGTGACATCAGTGGGATTCCTTGTCCCCAAAGCCTTGCGGGGTGAAGTGGAAGTGGTTTGTGCTCAACTGACTTCCTCTCACTGCAGCCTGATCCCGGGATTTTGTGTTTTGGAAACAATCTGAATGCTCTTACTCTTGGCAGATTTCTCTCTACGTTTGTAATAAGGGTCTATTACGTCAGTGGGTGACACTGAAACACAATTCCTCCAGGGCTATTTGCTTCAACACCAGAAATGAGGGAATAAAGTGCCAGTGCTTTTGCTTTAATTAGAAAGACTCCAGCCACCGAGGAGCAGTCCAGTTCGAGTAACTTGAGTCCGGCACTGAACTCGCTCCCCTCCGTGTGTTCCCAGGGCTGCTCCTGCAGTCAGTCGTGCTGGCCTCCTTCTACCTGCAACAATAGCTGGTTGTGCAGAAGAATTTGTGAAATGACTGCCTGCTCCCTCCAGCCAGGAGGACGCGTTATCTCTGCCCAGTTGATCACACGCAGGGTAATGAGAAAATGAGGCCGAGCTTAGCATTGCGGAGTATGAAAGCATCTTCTTGGCAGGAGCTGAATGACACTGGCTGAGAAGTAAAAGACAGTAGATTATTGTTTTTGCTTATTATCTGCCATCAACCTCCTGGTCTCCTGCCGTCCCCTGTCCTCAGAATTCACTGTGGGTGTCTGCACTAGCCAGGAAGCGTTGGGGGGGTGTGTGTGTGTGGGGAGGGGAGGAATGGGATGGTTCAGATGCTCCAGGGAGGCACTGGAGGGTATGCTAATCTACTGGTGCTTGGAGCTCGGGGAGGGAGGTTTATTTTTGAGTTTATTTGTGCTCTTCACTTTTGCCTCTGTTTACTTACGTGCTGAGTTTATTTATGTTGTAGGCTGTGAGTCAGGATGGAGGTGGGGAAGGCAGGGAGAGAAGCTGGTGGAAGGGCGCAGGGAGGCCAAGCTCTGGGGCTGTGTGACAAGTGAAAGGACGCGGGACGGGAGGGCGGCCAGGCTGGAAAGCTGAACAAAGCAGTGAGAGAAACACAGCTTCCTTTTGGGCTGCTTGAGCTGCCAGGCTGATGGGACGATGCTCCAGGCTGCCCTCCCAGCTGCAGCCTGTCCAAGTGCGGGGATGAGCCAGACCTGCCTTCACCACAGGTCTTTGTAAGCTGATTTGTAGGTCTGGATCATCCCCGATGTGATGTAACTTTACAGGAGTTGCTGTAAAAATAGGCTATAAAGAAAGAGGTGGTGGCTGAGGAGAAGAGGCTTCGTGGGTGTTTGGCTTGCAGCTGTATTAGTGTTGTCCCGGCTTTTGTGGTAGCAGTGCTGTGAGGCCAATGCAGGCACACGCTTATCCGTGCTGAGCCCAGCAGAACGCACGGCACCTGGATGGCGGCGCGGGGACGGCAGCTCTGGCTGGCGGCAGGTTTATACAGAAGCTGAACAGGCACAATAGAGGGCTCAGCCTGTGGAGGGGAGGCATCGTGCTATTGTGTGCAGCGCAGCCCAGGGAGAGGGGCAGCATGCTGCCCTGCAGCCACAGCCTTTGCAGGCTGGGGGGCTTTGGACTCTTCAGTTTAATTTGTGCCATCCTGTCTGCTCTTTTTTATCTCTTTGCCCTGTGTTTTGTGGGATGAAATGTTTGGCGCTTTGTGCGCAGCCTCTTTTCTGTCCTGTTACTACCCAGGTGAGCTCTGTAATTGTAGGTAGAGTGAAGGGGGAGAGCAAAAAGGCAAAAGAAAGCACTTTTACTATGAGGCCGTGGATGCAGGGCACCCAGGGCAGGCTGAGTGGGAGGGTGCAGCGCAGCCTGGTAATCCCAGCATGTGATGAGCTCTTGGGTGCATCTGGCCAGCGCTGAGCCGGAGATGGACCACGGCATGCTGGGACTTGTAGTCTGCCTTGATTACACCTTACCAAGAGGGAAAGATGTCTGCAGCCAGCTTCGTTTTGTGCACCTCAGGTAGATTATTTGGGTTTTTAGCAAGGTGCCACGTGGGCAGAGACAGCTGTGCACATGGAGGAAACCTTCCATCTGTAAATAGGCAGCAAAAGCGTGTTCACCTGTTCTTCCCCACATCTCTTTCAGATTGACCCGAAGGTAGCGTTCCCCCGCCGAGCACAGCCCAAGGTAAGCACTGCAAGCAGCCCTTGCCACTCCAAAGAGTGAAATTTGTGATGGTGAATCTTGTCCTGCTGTGCAAGGTTGCCAGTGCACGCAATGGAGTTGCTCCCTGGGGTTTGCTCAGGACTCACCTGGAGCGGGAGCTGCTGTGCTGCGCCGCCAGCGTGACGTGCTGCGCTCCTGTTGGGCTTGCAGCACAGCGCTGGGGGTTTGCATGGTGCTGGAGGAACCAGGAGGCCCCTCGGTTGTACTTTAGGATGCACTAGTTAGAGCTGGTGAAATAAGTGCTGCCCAGGGTGAACTTAGTCCTTCTGAAGTTGCAGCCGGTGTCTGGAAGTTTCAGGCCTAAGGAGATACAGAACAGCTCCATGTTGCGATGTGATACAGGTGGAGAGAGGGTTGTGTGTATGCACATGTGTGTGTATGAATAGGTGTATGGCAGGGAGGGGGAAAAGGGTTTCATTTTGTGAAACGCCCTTGTGTGCTTCAGCACTGGAAAAGGCAGAAGGAGTTTGGTGTTGGACCTTATCTATGAGAGGCTCTGGCATCAAAATGTGCAGTTGCAAGAACTTTTTCCAGGTGTGCAACTAGAAGCTTAACTGAGGAGCCAGCAGGATGCTGGAGACTGCCTTTAGACTTTGGGTCTCCCTTTAACTTTGCTCTTGGATGGGAGTTTTAAAGTTTAGAGTCTCTATTCCAAGTGCTGTCATGGGAGAAGGAGGTGGAGAGAAGCAGTGTTGAGAAGCAGAGAGGGAAGAGGAGACTGGTGCCGGGAGGGAAGTAAGGGGGATCAGGCATTGAGAACAATTGGTGAGCAGGTATCCCGCGTAACCGGAGCCAGGAAGCACATGGTAGGAATTGGGTTAATTCCATTAAGCAGTTTGGTGACAGAAGGTGCTTTAGTGTTAGAACGGGCTGCTCTCCAAGCCAGGGAATTGCTGCGGATTAGCCCTGTGCTCCTTGGGGTAATTAGGACCATGTGTTCCTCTGAGAGCAGGGGTGTAGCCAAGCAGCTAAGGGGAGGATGCAGCTGGAGAGCTGGTTCAAAGGATGTCGGTGTGCCTCAGCCTGGCAGCAATGGCCCCTCTCAGGGTGGTTAGTTTTCTTGTCCCAGCTGCATGAGTGACAAGTGGCAGAGGGATCTTCTCTTTGCCCTCTTGCAAAGGCAAAAGAGATTTAACTGGGAGTTGACTGGGCCTCATTTAAGCGACTGGGGAACGGGTGTGAAATGAGGCTTATGGCAAGCAAGACCGGATGCTTCGCAGTTTGTGAGCTAGGAGGGCGAAGCCTGGGGAGGCTACCTGTGCTGGCAGGCCTCCTGCCTGTCTTTCTGCTCTGGGAAGCAGAGCAGGCATCTCAGGGGGAGCCTGGAGGAGGATGGCTGTGCAAAGTGGCAGGGCTGTGGGAAAAGCTGGAGGGCTGGGGAGGGGACAGTCATGTCCCATGCCTTCAGGGTGGTGTAAAGGTGCCAAGGGAGTGGCAGCAGGTTAGCGAGGCGAGAGGCTGGTAATGTGCTCTCCAAGGAGGAGGTGATGGCTGGGCGCTGGCAAGCACAATGGGGTCATGCAAGGGCGAGAGCATGCCTTGGGGTCCAGCATGGGATGGACCTGCTGGCCGGTTTTGGCCAGGGAGTCTCAAGAAGGTGGAAGCTCAGCTGCAGCAAAGGGGCAGGCGCTTCCCAGCAGCGGAGGGGAATTGGTGGCCTTTTCAGTCTCATCCTCTGCTTGCTCTGAGCTTATTTGGTGAATTCCTGTCCTTCCCTTTTCCAGATGGTGACCCGAACGAAGAAGATATTTGTGGGTGGTCTGTCCGTGAACACTACTGTGGAGGATGTGAAACAGTATTTCGAGCAATTTGGGAAGGTAAGTCTCTTGAGTGGTGTTGGATCAAAGCTGTTGCTTCTGGGGCAAAAATCCAGCAGTTTTCTGAACTTCTGTGGAGGCGGGATTAGGAGCTTGCGAGTCTTTTGCATGGCGTTAAGTAGATTGAAGGTCAGTTACAGATGCTGGGTGGCTGTGACGTCTTTGTAGGGGCTACAACCAATGACTCCTGCCCTGTGGTGTTTTGAAACAAAGAGTTTGTGCTTGTTCCTGAAGTCAGTAGGACCTGAGCTAAGGGAAATGATTTTCCAGTTTTTCCCAATGCAGAGGCCTCTTGGGGCCAGCAGATTTGCAGTTCAAATACTGGAGAAAGGTTTGTAGACACTCCTAAGAGAGTGGCTGCAGCATCAAACCTGTGACTTTGGCCTGCTTCTAACTCCAAGCCTTGTGATTGATATGTCGGTAATTCTTTATTAAAAATAAGTTTTTTTTTGTCCTGAAACTTCTCCTGCTGAGTCGTGGGCAAGTGGTGATGATTTTTTGGATGTTTGAAGAAATTTTCGCTCTATGGCTGTCCTTTGTGGTGGTCTGGCTCTTCTGTGCCAGCTGTTTGCTCAGGGAAGGGTGAGCTTCTGTGGATGGAAGTCACTTGTGCCGTGATATGTGAAAGCCAGGTGTGCAAATTGCGGGTCGGGAACACATCGGAGGATAGAAGAAGGCTCAGTCTTGGCCCTTCAGTCCTCTGTCAGGAGTCTGTGGGCAACTGTAGGAGCAATCTCAGTAGTATTAGACTGAAGGATCCCAAGTTTTTTAATGTGATTAGGAACTGAAGGGGATCATTGTACCCAAATGCTGAACATGGTCACCTCTGGGGCAGGGCACTGTGACTGTTTCACTGTTGTTTGGTCCTGTTGTCCATGGGTTTGCTATTTGGGGCAGGAAGTGTTGGATTCTGTAGCTGTTGGGACCTTCTTGCCCATCAGCGGGGGCAGAACACGGTTTGCTGGGCAGTAATCTGGCCAGGACATTGCTGATAGCATCCTGGATGTGGAGGAAAGTGCCACGGGAGCTGCAGAGTGTGTGGGATGAAGACTTTGGTATTAATCTTCTTCTGAAAGACCCTGCAAAAGGGTGATGTTATTTTAAGGCACATTAGTTGGTGAAAGGAAAGGAATTTTGTAACCAGTTGGAACGTTTGGGCACAAAGTTTGGAGGAAGTATTTGCCTAGCACCTTTGTTCAGCTTCTGAAGTCAAATCTGTGTGTCCCGGACTGCTCTCATGACTACAAAGTGGGACCCCGTTGTATTTCTGTTCAGTCCTAAGAGAATGTGGCAATAGCCAAAGTGGTCAGATATCCCCATGTTTATAGTCGTTAGCTCTGTGTGGTTTTATTTTCTATTAGAAATAAGCAAACTCTATTGTGTCCCCAAGAGCTTTTCCACGGTGTCACTGAAAGTGTCACTACTAAAGGTGGTGTTGTCCATGTGTCTCTGTAGTCTGAAGGTTGTTAGTTTACTTGCATGTGTTTCTGCACTGCTGATGGATGCATTTGATAAGAAAACAAAATGTCTTTGGTGTAATCCCCTTTTAAGCTTAACTGTACCTCTGTTAATTTGAAGCAGAAGCATGTCATGTAGCACTTTGGTTTACAAGCAGTTACAGTTGCTGTAGTTTGAGAAGTACTTTCCAGTTCTTTTGGGGTGTTATGCTGTTATGTTCCTCTTGTTTAATGGTCATGTGCTGAAAGGTGTCCTGACGTCAGGAGACTGGCAAGAACTGGTTGTGTCAGATTGTTTTCTTGGGACTGGGCAGAAGGGAGAGCTCTGCATAGCTTGGTGCAATTCATTTCTGAAGAACCAGCATCCCGGATGACATCTGATGCTCAAAATCTGCATGAGGCTGATGCAGCTAGCCTCTTGGCTCTGGGAAGTTTCCATGGGGAGAGATCAGGGCTGGTCAGATTGGCTCTCCATTTTTGGGGCAGTTTTCTGACTCATCTGGCCATTTCAGCTGAGGAGAGACTCCTCAGAGCTCTTCTATAAAGCACTGTTCCTGGCCTGTAACCATCTTCCAGGCTAAGCCTCAAATAATTCACCAAAGGCCAAGAGAACTGTTTCCTGAGAAATTCTCTCCAGTCAGTAGCTCTGTGCGGCTGGTACGCAGGATCAGCGGGAAAGCGTGTTTCAGAGGAAAGCCTCTGTGGCAATCAGCTCTGGGGTTCTGAGCTCTGAATGCACTGCTCTGTGGTTTCTAGGGCTAAGAAAAGCCTGTTGCCTTCTATTTCGGATGTGACTCATGGAGACTGTGATGTTGGTGCACAGGCTCTTTTGGTGTTTGTTTATGGTACTCTGGGGCCTCCTAGCTTTCAGAGGTCTCCTAGGATCCCACCTTTAGAGGTACTCTTGGCACCTGACTCTGTGGTCTTCATCTCCTTGATTTGTGGCGTCTTTAAGTGAGAAGTGGTGAAGCTTTAGTCATGTTATTCACCTTGGAAAGCCTGTCTGAAAAAATATTTTCTAAGTCATTTGGGCTATAACTACTTCTCGAATTGAATTGGGACTGTGTGAAAAGGAACTGTTAAGGATGCACTTTTAAAGCATTTCCTTAGAGAACTTACCCTCTGAGGAATGGCTTTGTCTATGTTCCCTCTTCTTCTGAGTGGCCCCACAGTTTTCTAGGATCGGCAGGGAAAAAATCGTTCCTCTTTCCTCCTGCCTGTCCAGGGAGGCATGGGAACACTTAGGATCTAGAGAGGAGAAGGTGGAGAGCACCAAGTCATCCTGTCTTGATTCCTCAAGATCAAGGTACTGGGTTCCCAGGGTGATTTTTAGTCAATGCTTGAGAATCCAGTGGCAAGCTCAGTTTGGATCTCAGCTTCAGGGAGAGATCATCCTCTGCTTCTGAGAACAAGGGCGTACAGACTGCTGAATGGGTTTTACGTGAAGGTTATCCTCTAGGTAACCCTCAGGCTGCAAGCTTAAGTGTGTGTTAGATATGCTACCACTTAAGGCCTTTAAATTAGGATAGATGCTTTTTGAAAAATAGATTTTAGTCCGGACAGAAAGCATGCACATGCTGTAGGAATTACGAGAGGAAGTGCTATGGCCTGCAGTACTGATGAGCTCAAATTAGATTATCATACATAATGTTCTCTCCGGTCCAAATCCGTGAACTGCAGTTCACAAGTCTACCAAGGTAGCTAGTGTCGGTGCATCTTGGGTCAGAAGCAACACACCTCATGTGTCCATTAGCACGAAAGAAATGGAATTTGGTCGGGCTGGAGATTAAATGGTTTCTCATTTCATAAAACAAAATTCCCAAGTCTGATTTTTCCATTTTGCCATTTCTGCTTACTCTCCTATTTTTGTTTTGTTTTCTTTCCCTTTCTTTCCTTCCTTCATCCAAACCTTCTCTTAGCTTTGCAAAATGGAAGTGGCAAAATAGAAGTGAAAATATGTGAGGAGGAAATCCACGAGTATTACTTAGGGATAAAGGAAGAAAGGGAGAGGCTGGCACCCCAGTTCTTCATATCAAAATACTTGGTTTTAACAGGCACAAAAGGTGAAGCTTCAAAGAGGATCCCAAATACAGTGTGAATTTCTGTGCTTCAAAGAAGGATTTTATTTTTGTTCCAAAACTGTGAATGAAAAATATGGGCTGCTGTTTTCCTGAGGAAGAAAATAAAACGGTGTTTGGTTTTTTTTTAGTACAGTGAGAGAGACTGAAGTGCTCTCAAGCTGGCTATAGTTTGTCAGGTGCAGCTGCTAGGGCTTTGAACATAGTGGGATCTCTAGGAAACACTTCTGGCTCCAAAACTCAAATCTCTCTGAGATGCAAGCTAAGGCTATGGACATGCTTTCTAAAGGAGATTATTTTTTCAACTGTAGGACAGAAGTCCTGGAAAGCATTGCCTTCACAGTACGTGTAGCCAAGTGTCTTGGCTTAAGTTGGATGGGGTTGGAGATCTCTAGACTGCTCAAGGACGTATTTCAACAGCCTCTCTACATTCAGGCTGCCACTCTCCGTGAAACCTGAAACAGAAAGAGAGGAGGAAGATATCTTGTACCTACCACCTCAGGCATAGCTAGTCCTCTGTCTAGTTCAACACATATGAGGTGTCTCAGAGGACCTCAAGTCCCAGCTTCCTCCTTTTCTACTTCAACCTGTGGGAACATGTTGTTCTATATTTTTTTTTTTTAATTTTTTTTTTTAGGAAAAGGTGTTGTCCATCAGAGTAATTTCTTTGGACCATTGGGTCTCTGATCTTGTAAGCAAGGTTATTTGTTTCAAATCATAACTGAAAAAACTCAGATCATCTTTCTTTTTCAAGGGTTGGTCAGATGAGGTTTTTGCAGTAGAGAAAGTCAAATAAATTTCAAGATAGGAGGCTCAGAACAAATAAGATCTTTTTGTCATGGAGCGTATCTAAGCTGTGAAATCTTTGCCCCAGGATGTTGCTGCTAAAATTTGCATAGGCTCCAAAATGATTGGACAAATTCATGGAAGTCTTTTTAAATACACAGACACCCCTTTGAGTTCAGGAAATCCACAAATCACAAATCGCTTGGAAGATGATGGAGTATTCTGGGGTCTATGGTAATATCCTTGCCTTGTCTTCATGTTCTTCCAAAGGTGTCTGTTGTTGGTTGGTGTCTTGGGGGGTGTTGGGCAAGGTGGACCTCTGCTCTAACTTGGTGCAGCCAGTCTTTTGTTTGTCATTAGGAGAGAATTTGATCCTTTCAGAAACTAGAAATGCAAAGGTACTGGAAGAAATGGGGGCCTGGACCCAAGTCAGGTGTTTGAACTCATGGTCGTCTTGTGTGCTTTTGCATTTCATGAAGCGGAAGTGCAAGAAATATATTCACAGTGACGTCTTTGCATGACTCACTAATTGGTTGTGGCTCCAAGGGTGCTTGAAAAGTGCTTAAAAGCAGTCTGCATCTCTCCCTCGGCCTGCAGGTGATCTGTGTATGTGGATGAGTTGGTCACGAAAGCTCAGCCTCCCTGTGAGGCAGGTCATGCCTGGAGAGAGATCTGCTCTCTAAAAATATCCTGGAAACAAACAAGAAGAAAGATCTACTGAGGTCTGAGGACGATTCTGACCTTTAGGCTGCCATCTAATATCCAGTCCAATTTCTGGGCCGTTTGCCTGAGACAGGTTCTGAGATCTCACTCAGGCAGTGGCTGTAGTACTGTCCCGACCAAGAGAAAACCGCGTATCTGAGGCACTGGGTTTGATGAAGGTTTGCGTGTCTGTCACAAATGCATATTCATGTACACCTGCCAGAAAAATGGTGTGGTTGACTTGGGTATATGAAATGAGTTTTCCCTGCTGACTAATTGGGGAAGCTTTAGATACTGATGGGGAATTTCTTTAAAGGAAGACTTGTTCCCGTGCTTGCAGTGGGCATGCTTTCCCTCACTTTGGATTGGGAGAATGTTAATTAATTAATCCCTAATTTGCTGCTCTCTGGAAATTTTGGGGATCAAAGCTACTTGTCAGCCTGCTGTGGATTTCCAAACTGGATTTTGGATTTGGATTTTCTTCCACAGATCAGAGGGCAATTTATGCAAATTCTCACGTGTAACATGGTTGCAATGAACAGATGGGGAGGGGAGGAGAAGGGGAATCTGATCACCTCTCTTGTGGCAGTAGGCAGTTTGGCTTGTGGTAACAATGCCTCTGGAACAAAGGGTTCTCTGTGCTCCGCATCTGGTAGGCAGATAGCCAAAAATGCTGTAGCAAGTAATGGTCATTCAGGTCTTCAGTAGTTCATTTGATATTTGCCAGGTGCCTGCAGCGCAAGAGAGGGCAGGAACACCTGGACAGGCTGTCCCGCTCACCTGTGGCACGGAGTGGGCTCTGTCCCTTGCCTGAGTCTCATTCCCAGAGTTTTGAGAATGGCTCTGCAGAGCGGGGAAAGAAGGGTCCACCAGAAGCCGCGTGGGAACAGCTCGCCTGCTCCCTGGAGCCAGGCTCTGGTCCTCCCCAGAATCAGCCTGTCCTGTTTGAGCAGCTGGGAGAACCTCGTGGGGTTGCTGATGTCCTCTCTTGACAGGATGGCTGAACGGTTTCTAGATCACTTGATTTATATTTCCCATGTTGAAGCTGTCCCAGCAGCTATTATTCTTGTGCCTGATCTTTCTTCAAATATGTTGCCATGGTTCCTTCTTTGGACCAGCTGAGCCATCTGTAGTTGCTGTTCAGGTGGAAGATGCCTGTCTCTGCAAAGCCTTTGCTTTAATATTTGCAACTTTATCCAACATTTCTCATCAAACTTGTGTTGGAATCTTTCTTTTTTTTTTAATCTGCATGAGGCTGTCATTAGCTTCCTCCTTTGCAGACACCCATGGCTGTCCCAGGAAGATTGAAAGATATTAGAGTGGGAGTAAAGCCATTGAAAAAGAAACCAAACTAAACAGGCGTTTTGGCCAAGGCCAGGTGGACCATACTGCATTCTGTTTTGGTATAAAATGCCAGTATGCATCATGCATCTGTGCACCTGAATATTTTGGCTAGGCTGAGGGCTGCTTTGGTGGAAAGTCGCTCTGAAACCTGCAACTGTTGCTTTCCCTTCCTGTCACCTTCACTGCTCTCATCAAAACCAGGTGCTGGTTCGCGAGAGAAGGGTCTGTCTCCTACTCTTGGGAAGGTGCTGCTTGCTGCCCTCCTGCAGGAGGTCTCAGTAGTGGCAAATCCATGGAGGATTAGAAGAGCTCCCTCCCCAGGGACAAACATTTTTTCACTTTCTGAATGCGTTGCCTCCACTTAGCCAAAGCCTTTATCTTGCTTGCACTCCCATTTGGTTTTGCAAGGCTACAGAGGGCCACTGGAGACAGAACTGAGAGGAGGTGATGTTGGACAGCTTGGGTTTAAGGCTTAAGGATGTGGTACCCACCCCCAAACTGCCAAGTACCTGCCAAAGTTGTCTCCTGTGGTAGGGTTTCCTTGGGAAGGATACACCTAGAGAGCAAGAGTCACTGCTCTTGGGACCCCCTCTTTTTTCCTAAACGTTTTTGACCCTTGTGGCTAAACACAGGGAGAGACATCATTCCTCAAAATTAACAAACCTTGAACTTGTAACCTCAAATGTTGGGTAACTGCAGCCTGGACCAGCAAGTTAAAAAGTTGCCTGGGAGAGAGCCTTGACCACTAAGCTAAACACTTTTCTAGTAAAGTGATCTGCTTCTTTGACTATGTTTAAAGAATTGAAACAAATATTTATTTAAGGGGGGGGGTGGGCGGAGAATGGGGAGAAAGACAATTCACCCAGAAAAAAAGCCTTTGTTAAAGTACAGTTAGGATCACAGATTATTTCCATAGCCTATTAAAAAGGAACTCAGGGGTGTTTCTAAAACTCTTAAGTGCTATTTTCCACATGCTTCTCCTACATCCAGTTCTTGAGTAGTTGACCTGTTTTGTCTCTGTCAACTGTTGGGGACCGGCTGGAGATGGCATCTCCATTCCTGTCCCGATGGAGGGCCCAGACCCCTTCCTGCCCCTGTGGAGACCTAAAACATCCCTGTTTCCCCTATCCTTTGCAACGCCCCTGGCTCTGCGTCCCCTCAGTCCCTCACAGCCCACCGCTCCCTCACAACCTGCCTCAG
>NW_010553197.1:752-1005 GCF_000687285.1 Phaethon lepturus | reverse complement strand
TCTCCCTGTGTCCTGCTGCTACCCTGGGAAAGAGAAGCAACCCCTGAAATTATCCCTGGCTCATCCCACGTCTTCCCTGGCACCACTTGCAAAAAGCGTTCTGTGAAAGTCATATCCCCAAGCAGCAACTTCTTTTGTAAAGGGTTTGGTGTCAATGGAGGAAAGGAAAAAGCCAAAAGCAAACCCCTCTGGTGAGGGCAGCGCTGCCAGCCCCAGCTGGCACTACCCCCAGGGTCCCTCCTGCTCCCAGCAC
>NW_010553197.1:374-604 GCF_000687285.1 Phaethon lepturus | reverse complement strand
TCACAGCCAGTTTGGTGACGAGCGTTTCCTGCAACGGCGCAGCCCGAGCACCTACTCACTGCCGGGGATGCCTGGGGAGAGGCTGGCAGCAAGGTCCCCAACGCAGAGATGCCATCTCCCCGGCACGGCACTGTCCCGCGGCTGAACCCGGTGAGAAGCCGCCCACCCTGTGGGGCAGAGCCCCAGGGAGCAGCCGGGGAAGGGACACGATAGCAGCGCGGTCCCCCCTG
>NW_010553197.1:0-221 GCF_000687285.1 Phaethon lepturus | reverse complement strand
CCCAGCAAAGCGCGGGAACCCACAACGCCAGCCGCAGGCGGGTGCCCGGTGCATGCACAAAAGGAAAAAAACATCAGCTCTCGCCTTCGCCTCCTTTTATTCTTCCTCGAAGGGCTGCTCCCCACATTTTCCACTGTGGTTGACCCCACCCATCCTTAGGGATGCCTAAAAACACCCCGCGCTTGGCACCGTGGCGTGGCATTGTGCCCGGGGCAGGCCGG
>NW_010553196.1:29068-50973 GCF_000687285.1 Phaethon lepturus | reverse complement strand
CGGAAAGAGCAGCACCTGAGCTGCAGGCTCATTCGGGGGCGATGAGGAGGGGCTGTCATCCTCATCACATTTATTTTACGCTCCAGTCCCTGGGCACTGAGCATAAGGGAAGACTGAGTGACAGGGTCGCATCCTGCCTCTCCATGGAGAACGGGAGCTGAAGTCCCCTGTGGGGATGTTTTACTCCAGCTGGCTACGAACCAGGCCCTAAAATTACTAGCTAGTGGAAAGATGCACGGCTTAATACCCCGGCTGCCAGGATAAACTTGGTGTTTGTTTTACTCCCTCCTAAAGTCCCACTGAGGGTTCTGCCGGGCAGGAAGGGGCTGAAAGGTTTTGCCCTTTTGGATGCAGCAAGTGAATAGAAGTCATACATAGCTCCCCCTCTGCCCCGCACCCTTCCTCTGCTCTTACGGATATAAACACCCGTAGCGGTGTCACCTAAGCCCCTCCGCTCCGCTGCTTGCCCCCCTGTACCTAGCGGGGGCCACCCGAGCGGCGGGTGGTGCGTGGTCAGCCGAGCGCAGGGCTCCCCAGCCCCTGCCAGGCACTCCGCTTTTCATCAGCATGCGCGAGGCATCCTGCTTCGTAATAATGTATATGATCTTAATCCACTGCTGAGGCTTTTCAATTAGAGATCTGCGATTGAGTCAGATGCGCGAATGCAAAAAAGAGAAGGAGAAAGCTGCTTTTGGCATGTCACTTTCTAATTCAATCTGCTGATGTATTTATGGTCATGTATCGCTAAATTGAACTAAGACTCCAGCCTGCTCTTGCCATGACAATGGGGAGAGTCATCTGATAAAAATAGAGTTGGGATGATAAACAGAAAAGAAGAGGAGATTTTGATTACCTTCTTTGAAAACACGCCAAGCAAAATGTGATACCATAGCCCCACTGTGAATATCAGCTTGAATCAAAACAGGGCTAATTTAATGAATTTCCCTCATATTTTATTAGCATTTTGTTACAATTTGTGATAGGAAAAAAGGTGCTGAGAAAACACAGTGGTCCCTAAGTTTCTCTGAAGAAAACACCACTCTTCTTCTAAATAAACCCCTTGCCAAAAGTATTTTTACCAGGATCTGTGCTGTGATCGAGGCAGGGTTTTCAAAAGCTGTCAAGGCTTGTCGAATTCTTTACCCACTCAAGTCAGCAGCGACGCTCCGTTTCAGGGCTGAATGAAGCGAACACAAAGGCTATCTGAGAACGCTACCTGTCACCGTGCTTTTAGTGGCTAATGCCCGTGGTCAGAGACCAAAGATCAGTTACACCAACCATAGAATAAACATGGGAGGAAAAAGAACTCCTGGCACACAAGCGTGGGTGCAGGCTGAGCACGCAGACCTTCGGAGGCGCGTGGGAAGGGTGATGGCCCAGATTTGTTGCGGTGAGGGTCAGTGGGTGAGGCAGATGAGATGTGTGGAGGACAAGCCCACAACGGTGATGTGACAGTAGCCTTTTTTTTCATTCTACTGGGTGCATCCTTTTTGCTGCATGTAATATTTTATAGCTGTATAATCCATATATATTTAACTTTTTTCTGTTGTGGTTAATAGAGAGGGAAGAGATCTAATACTGAGCTAAAAGCGTCAAACTGCATTATTTTTTGTTCTGCTCTTTGTGTAAAAACACCTCTCAAATAGCCATAACTTGGATGCAAGTCTACTTATTTTGCCATTCCTCGTCATACACAGAAATTCAGTGTCATAACATGATCCCTGAACAGTGGGTTTCCTTCAGTGATGTTGAACGATGATGAAACTGCTGACAAATGTGATGGTAGTAATACATTTTAAAACGGTGCATATGTTTAACATGGGGGAGGCGACAGCTCCAAGAGAGCTGTAAAGGCAGGTTGCATGGGAAGCTCCTCCTGTGCTTTTGAAACAGCCTTGTCAAAATTCAGCTGAAGCAGAAAGGATGAGTTGTGATCAATATTTTTAGAAGGGAGAACTCCTGGGGAACTTATGTCAGCAGCCTCTCCTGTTGAACCTGCAGCAGGGAACAGAGACCGATTGCTGGCAAGGGAGAAATAATTAGTGTGTAAACCATCTCAGTGACAGATTTGGGTCCAAGCCTGGCTTGAACTAGACGGAGGTGTTGAAACTGAGGCCTTAGGGCTGGATTGCCTTTGATTAGGACTGAAGTAGTCCAACAGAGATACCTTTCCATCTCAGATGAACAGAGAAACCGAGAAGGAGCAGAAGATGTATAGTTTGTTCCCAGTTTGTTTCTGGAGCCATTGCTCTAAAAATTGGTTGTATGCTGAGGATTAGATCTGAAGTTTTCATAACCACAAGAGGACTAAGGTCAAAACCAATGAAATCAGTATTGAAAAGCAGGCAAGCCTGCATAGCTTTGCAGGGCTGGAAGTCGACTCCTTGATGCTTCAAAATCTTCCCAAGTGGTGAAGGAGTATCTTTATTTTAAAAAATGGGAGTCCAAGGCACTGGCAGAAAGGGAAGTACATTCTTGCTGAAGCAGCCAATCGAGGCTGGAAGACATGTCTGTTCCTCATCCCCACAAGACTCCTCAAAGTGCAGGATGGCCATGTTGTCAAGATGCCCATCCCAGCAAGCTACTACACTGGCAGTCGTGGCGAGTGAAGCTGTAGCTCCTGACACTCAATTCTGGCCTCTGCCTCAAGGTTGCAGTATGTTTTCCTCTAAAGATTTTAAACTTTTTTTTTTAATGTTACCAGTTTTGAGAAAAAGGAAATGTAAGGGGTAAGAGCTCTAGTATATTACCTTGAAAGACAATCATCCAGAGTGAGAGTGGTTGCCCACTCTTGGAGTTTTCAAATTCAGCTGAGGTTTGGGCTATAGTGTAGTCCTGAGTTATTCATGTTACCATAGAAATAAATGGATCCATTTTCTGCCGTTCACTGTTCAAAGCTTCAGACAACACTGGCTATAGAGATATCTATCACCCCTCCACCTCATGAGCCCTGGCCATGGCCATGGGGTTGGGTTTCCAATCTTTGCTTCTTCTGGGAGCTCCACATGCAGCAGGGACTTTTTTTGTTTTAGTGATTGGCTTGCATTCAGCTCAAACATTTTTGAAGCTTACAGAAAACATGCTTCAGCTCAGCTTCTAACTGGAAGACAGTTACTCTGTTCAATTACATTCACAGTTTGGCTGGCTGAAGCCGAATGTTTTCACTTTGCCTGCAGAATATGCTGTGAAAAGCCAGGCAGCGGGCATCACAGCGAGGTTGAGGTGTTTTTGCTTCTCTTTGTTATTCTCCTTATGAGGAAGAAAAATCAATGCCTTTCAAATCAGTGCATTAAAAATCTCTCAAATGGGCTGTAATTACAGGCCCATCTGTTGTCAAATTGTTGAATCCCCTGTGGCAGACATGCGTGAAGGTCTTCCCAGTTGGTCATTACTGAGCAGCCCTGGATGGCTCCCCACCGTGGTGATGCACTGACAGACTGCTCGGCCTCTTGGAAACCCTCTTGGAGGAAAAAGCGTGGGCCAAGGGGCTGGGTTTGCTCATCACTACCTTGAGTGGACATTGCTCGGCTATTTGCAACTTGGTTGGGAAAGAAAACCGCATTTCTTTCCATGACTTTCAAATCAGCCGTTCTCAATAGCCATGGAGCAAACTCATTGCTCTTTCAGCCCTACATTTGGTAGACAAAGTGTTATTAAAGTCTAGATTTTTGCCCAGTCCTTCTGATTAAAATATGTACCTTTACACAGAGCTTATATATCTCTGAATAAAACCATCTATAACTCTCTACAGACATGGAAGTACTGTTTTCCCAGCAGTGAACAAGAATCACTAGTCTTAATCTTTAAATTGCAAAATTTCACATGCACCACTTCGTACAAGCGGCATCTTGTGGTTTTCAGCCTATTTGTCTGGCAATGTGGTTTTTCAATGAGAAGCTCATTTTTCCATCAGGAGGACTTCATCGGATAGGAATCTATTTTTAACCAACCATTAAAATCAGTGAGCCCTTCCTGCTGTTGGGATGTGCCTCAATGGCAGGTATTCAAACCGCTTTTCGCTCCGTTCACTGATGATAAAGGGTTCTGTGACCTTTCAGTGCTTGGTTGGAGAGACATGTTGGTGTCACGTGCCATCGTGACACCACCCCTGTCCCTCCTCTTTCTCCTGCCCTCAATGCATCACTCTCCAGCAGCACAAGTGGTACTGACCAGCCAGGAATGGTCCTGGAGCTCTGATTTTATAAGCCTTTTGGGGACCACAGTTTTTAAAGATGAATAATATATCAAAATAATTTTGCCTGCACCCTGCTTTTTCCTCTAGTCTTTAACTGGCATCCTATAAGAGTCTCTCAGACAGACTCAAGTGATGTTTGAAGGGAATTTCACCACCGTATTGAAACGAAGAGGAAAATGGCAGGATTCCAGCTGCAAAGCAAAACCTTTCCAAAGAATCGCTGGGTTTCATCAAAGGGATGAAACATCAAAAACATTTGAGGTGACCAATGGTTAACTGCAGAATATTTACAGGAAGATATTTGTATGTGCATATTTTGTCCTGTTTTAAAGCAGTGTACTTCTCTGTATTGTGTTTGGAATTGTTTGCATAGAATTTTTCTGATAGGCTATAATAAAACATAATTAGATGCATTTTCATTTAATTAAGGTGCTTTGTTGTCAGTGAGATGATGTCCGAGCAACACATTTTCTTCAGAATGTGACTTTGTTCTGTTAACCTTGTGCTTACATCTGTTGGGAGAAACGTGAGATGCTGCATTTTGAAAACCAGGTGCTTTGCAGACCCGTAGCTCAGATGAAGATATTTCCCTGAATTCTCATAATTTTCTGCATTATGCACCTGATCCTTAGGCAGATTTTCTGTAAAAGGTTCTGTTACTCTGCATTACATGGCCATCCTCAAAAAGTGATAGGACCACACACAACACACAGGTAGTCCAAATCTGGCAGGAAAGGACTGGTTTTCCATCAGAATTCCTTGTCTTCTACTGGGGCAATGGATGGACCATCATTATTAATTAGCAGGAAGCATGTAATCCTTTCCAGCTATCTTCTAAGAAAAGAGCGCCGTAATGCTTCAGAGTTTAGTTGTGCAAAATACATGTCCTACATAAAAGTCCTCTAAGCACGTTGGTGCTGCTGAGGTGCTCAGGAACTGACATGGATATTGCGCTGGTGCTGGCACTTTCAGAAATGTGCTCTGTGGGCTGAGGATTGGAGCTGGTGAAGTCAACAGGTCTCTTGTGACCTCCGTGGGTGGTTTTTTGTTGTACTGTTGTGACCGGGAAGCAAAGTGATGAGGTGAGTTACTTAACGATTCATTATTCATTTTGTAGTTATTAATGTGAGGAGCAGCCAGCATCTCAAGCCTGCAAACTTGTTTGTTTTCCTGCCAGATTCCTCATTATGCACATGTAAACACAGGCAAATCATTTAATAGAACAACCTCTATTAAATAAGGAGAGAAGCTTTATTAAATAGAAAGCTCCTGAGCTCTGATGACAAATATTTACAGGCTTGGGGACTTGTTGCAGGATTGGAAGGGATAATAGCAGCAACTTGGTAAAAATCAAGTATTTGGTAAAATACAGAACTTCTTAGGATTCAAATCCAGGACTTGCTGTTCTTTCCAAGGAAAAGGGTAGGAAAACGATCTTTGACTTATGGTGCTCTTCAGCGAAAAGACATGGAGTGTAGAAGTCATAGCATTCCCTGGCATCTGCTCTAACCACAAACAACTGTTTCCTTCAGGTTATCTCAGAAACACTCAAAGCTGAATGATAATATTTCTGGTGATCCAAACCATTTTTTAGAAATTGTTGAGTCGAAAAGACTTGCAAGATTTGGATTTTTTTGTTCGTGTTTCAGTGCAGCCCCGGAAGGTTTTCACACCCCTTGTACTACCCGTGACAGCCAAATCCATGCCTCAGCCAGCCCTGTGGTGCAGTCTTTCATTTACGGAATCACTCTCAAGGGAGCGAGGCTATAAGCTGCTTAGAACAAGACCCAAGTCAAGGAGTTTTTTAAGTGCTTAGCCTGTTGTCACTAGCAAATAGAAGCAGTAATAAACGCTTTTCCAAAAGAGAATGAAAATAAATTGGGAAGTAAGAAAAGTTGGAGGTATTACAAAGAGCTGTGAAGAATCCCGCATCTTTCGTGCTAGGGTTGCATCAAAGATGATTTGAATAGCTCAAATCTGCAGTGAGGCACTCTATGCGCTTCCACCAGCTGAAGACCTTGATGTGAGTCATCTCACAGAGAACAACTGAGGAAAAGAAATCAGATTTGTCAATGCTGATCGCTGTCCGCTTTGTCCAAGATGTGGATGAAGAGGTGGCCATGTGCTGGCAGAACTGGTCTCCTGCCTTTAGGGACAAATCGTGCCTGTGAGGGTCAGCTGGTATTTTCAACTTTTCTCTCACCTTTGAAACAAAGTTCAGTCCTTCCCGGGAGAGGTGGGGTGATGGAATGTAACCTGAAGCCTTGATCATGTCAACCCTGGGGCGTTAAAGGTGTGAGCTGGGACTTTCCCTGCAGTACTGCTTGCAGGTAGTTCTACTCACCTGCAGGTTCACAGAGAGGGGACAGAGCCTTTCCAGGTGGGCTACATAAAGCATAAGGACCATGTAGATACCCATTTAGGTCTTATTCCTTTCCTAAGGCAGCATTTTAGGATAGGCTTGGATAGGATAGGGTAGGATAGAATATTTCAGTTGGAAGGGACCTGCAACGATCATCTAGTCCAACTGCCTGAGCACTTCAGGGCTGACCACAAGTTACAGCGTGTTATCACGGGCATTGTCCAAATGCCTCTTAAACAGACAGGCGTGGGGCATCGCCCTCGTCTCTAGGCAGCCTGTGCCAGTGTTGGACCACCCCCTCGGTAAGGAAACGCTTCCTAATGTCAAGTTTGAACCTCAATTTTGAAGAGTCTTTGTGGATCTTGGACCATAGAGGACTGCCTATATCCCTTGCATTTGTATCTCCTGCTCAGGCAAGCTGGAAGCAGTCCTTCCCACGCCTATAATATCTGCAGTATAATATGACTGAGGTTGTGTGTTCTGCATGTATTCTTTTTCATGGCCTCTGCTAGTACTTTAAGCTGTCCTGTAATCGAAATAACTTGCAGCCTTTGGTCCTGTTAGGAAATTAAGTCTGCAGAGAAATTCACTTCAATTTATTGCTTTGCTTTTAATGAGAAGCAGACACAAAAAAATGAAATATTAAAACAATCTCTATGCGCATGTGCCAATTTGTGGAACATAATAGCCTTATTATTAAATTCAACAGTCAAATTCGCTTCAGCGCTGAAGTGAGCCTGTCTCATTAGCAGGCTCACTATTGCTAGTAAGTGTTTGGCTAATGGGTAGAATATGTCTTCTTGGATTCTTCCTAGCACTTTGCGTGTCTTGCTATATGAAGAACAAACATTACACAGGTTTTTTTATCAGTTATAATGTCTTGTACTTAAAATATTTCAATTCACTCTATTGAAATGCTCTATCAATACTTATTTAATTTCTGTCCCTGGGGAGTATTATGCCCATTTTGCTGGCACACTGTGTTCTGTGAAGCCTCGACTGTGAGTTGATAACAATGCTGAAAAAGAAGCACTGATATCTTTCCTTGCACTACGTAAAAAAGCCATCTGTTTACCAAAAAAAGCTTTATTACACTGACCAAGAAGTTTCATTTTAATGTTTGTAGTTTTTATGAGACTATAATTTTTGAGATCAACATTTAGAAGACAATTATTTACTTTTTATTTACTTCTTTACAGTAAAAATGTTCCCTTTGTGTTAAATTGGAAAGTCATATTGATATCTGGTGAGGTTTTGTTTTGATCCTTGAAACAAAACCTCGTTCCTGCAGCTCTAGTTTCACCTTTTTATTTTCACTTCAAGGAATGGAAAATGCTCTCATCAGAGAGCATCACATGGGAGATAAAACTGGGTAGAAATGGATATATTTGGGTTTCTAATGCAACATTTCAAACTGTGACTCAGGCTGGTCAACTTTAAATGACATTTCTTTGGAACAATGTACCCCCTAAAGTGTCCAAAACTCCCACTTCCAAAAACACACAGCAGTGCATTAGCTGAGAGTACCGCTGCTATTAATGTACGAGAAAGCAGGACTTACTCCTGCTTTTCAAAATATTTCTGATTTATACTTCAGCAGCCCGAAAACACGTTTTCTGTCCTTCCATGCTGTTAGCCTGCCTTTGCAGGTGGATTCCAGCATTTGGAAAACCAACCAGGGGAAAGAAGTAACCAAACTCAGACACGGAAAACATCACCTATCACTGAAAAGTTTGATGGTAAGTGAAGGACTGACCTTCAACTGACTGGCCGTAATTTCCCCTGAAAAGCGACAGACGGGGAGGTGCAACACACTTATTTTGCCAGGATTGTGCCTGGTGTGAAGCATACACCTGACAGTTTTTAGTAGTCACTGCACCAACTAACCAAGATTTGAAGTGATGACTGAAAACTGTGGAGTTAGTGAGCTTCGGCTGAGGTGCCTGGTCTCATCAGAAGCAGAAGGACATGACTGTTTCATTTATCCTGTCCCAAAACCAGAAACAACTTGGAGCTTGTCACTTAAATTCTCAGGTCCAGCTGGCAGCTGGACAATTTGGGAGCTGGGAACGTGGCTTGTGGAAATGAACAGCTGGAATTTGGGTTTGATCATAACAGATTCATTGAACAATATTTCTCACGAACGATGTAAACATCTCTTCTTTTCAAGACGGTCCACATGTGCTCCTTGACCTGCCTTCCTTTGTCGTACAAGACTTACAAAGCTTTGATTTCTGTATATTGGAAATGCTGTATACATGCCAAATATCATGCTTAGTAAGGTCATTCACACTGAAGAGAGTCTTAATGAAAACATGAAGAGCCATGACCTTAAGCCAAGGTATCCAGGCTGCAGTAATAAAGAAGTTCAGGTAGAGACATCTCTCAGCCTCCAACCCATCCTGGATGTGACTGTAACAGTTATTATTTGCCTGACAATGAATGAACAAGCAGCTGCAAGACTGTGACTCTTCCTGGCTCTTCCCTGGGTAATTAAATGTATTTTTAATCTGGGTTTGTTCACTGTGGTGTCTCGGGAATATGCTTGAGGTGTAAGCCATGTGTAATTCCTACTAACTTAGGTTGGCACTCGCTAAGGAGTCCTTTGAAAGCGAGCCACTTCCCTCCAGGACTGAGCCTGGGGTGAAAGGAAGAAAGAGAGGGCTGCAACCTGTGGCACTTGTGGAAAAGTGCAGGTTTTATGCTTTGCACTCTTGCCTACAGAGACGACAAGCTCCACTGGGGATCATCCTGCGCCTGGGCAGACACTGGAAGCTGAGATGATGTTTCCATCAGGTCCTTGTCAATAAAAGGCTTAATAATTGGGCTTCCTCCTCCACCATTGATCCTTTTCCAAGCAGGTGCTGTGTCCTTGCTTAGGTCTGGGTGAAACTTAACCTCAGTCTGGATGTGGATATAATTCTCTGTGTTACAGTAGATATTTCATCCGGTCGTACAATGGGCAGCACTGCTTTAGTGCTCAAGGTAGAGCCTTAAACAAGCGTTAAATCAACTTTGTGATGGATATGAACCTCTAGAGAAGGGCATATCTTGCCTACAACCTTTTTTAAGGTTATCAGCTTTATTTTACTATTTCTCTTCTTCAGCTTTATACTAGTTAAACTTTCCCCTGGCTGTTATGCTTGAGAAGCAAAGTAGCTTTTCCCTTTAATAGAAAAAAATTACTTCTTGTCAAATAGGTTTAATTTGTGGCTGTAGCATTCTCCATAGAACATGGAGATTCATAACTTACATATGAAGTTTGTCATCTTCTCTGTCCTTGTTTCCTTCTCATTATAGCATTTAATTGAAGAAGCCTGGGTTGGTAATTATACCACCGCTTATCTTTGTGCAGTTTTTAACAGATTTTTTTTTCTTCTCTCCACAGAACAAACGTCAGAAACAAGATGACAGATTTCCCAATGAGATTCACATGCAGTCAAGGCAACAGTTTCTGGTAAAATAGTGTTTTCTTTAAATACTTCATTGTTTGTAACCTTCAGCAGAGTATTTCATCAGGTGACAGAAGATTTATTACAGTAATTTTACTTAGCCATTTTAGACAACATTCTTACTTTGCGTTGATAATCTCTGTGGTTTCTCAAGAACATGTAATCATGATAAACTTACTGAGTGCTGCAACTTCTGTGAAGAACCATTTTCTGTCACCCTTTGGAAGTCAGGATATGAATGACCAGGGTATTAATTTCTGTCTTTTTTCCCAGACTTTACAACTAGCCAGTCCTTACCCTTCTTTATTTTCTGAAGTTGAAGACACAAGCCATCTATAAGCTTGTGTGGCTCTCAGTGTGTCAGGATTTGAGCATCTCACGGCCACTGGTGTTATTTACATGCGACTCTTGGGGCTTGGCAAAGTGCTCTCCTCTCTGGCAGATGGGGAAACAAAAGCGTGGGGTAAATTAATTGATCTCTCAAAAGTCACACAAGACTTTTGTGATTTATCACTGCTTTCACATCCTTCTTTGTTAGAAATTGGGGAGAAAATTCTCTGCTGTTTCTGTTCATATATGCAGATGAAATGCAAATTAAAACAACTCTGAGAATTCTGGGATTATTTTAACACTAAAGATTTTACCGGAAAATGTTGGGATACGAAAGAGGTTTATTTGGGGTGTGTTTTTTACCGAAATGTTTTAAAAATAAAGATATTCTAGAGTAATTTGTACTGTATTGCTCTTTCTACATTTCGCTTCTAATTTTTTGCTAATCTGGCTTTCAAGTAGCAGGAGAGACGCCTCCACTTTCTGAAGAACCAAAGCACAGCCAGTGAGAAAGGGAAGCGTAGGGTCAGATCCTGGAGTGGTTTGCTCTTCACCACAGAGGTGCTTTGGAGCCTCCGCCGTGTGCCAGGAGGGAAGGGTGCAGCCTCTTGGGACGCAGAGGTAGAGGGAAGCCACCAAGGACATTTCTCACTTTCAGCGTCAAGCTGTGTAGTTGAGCAAAGAGGAAGGGTAGGAGCAATTGTACTGCCAGCCTCTCCTGGCAATTATTTTGGTCCCTTGGCATCTTTAGTGGATCCCAGGACTACCCATGCAGCCTAACACAAAGAGGTGGGTTATCTGGCCGGCCTCTCCAGCCTCCTCCACAGCCAGTGGAGATGCAGAAGTTCTCCAGGGGCTGGTTTGGAGAACCTGACTTCACATCTTGATCCTCAGGGAAGGGAATCTTTATCCTTGGCTAAAATTGTCGTCCATCACAGGAATTTATTTTGTTTATGCTGAGGCCACACTACCTGGCAGCTTATCTGCAAAGTGCAGATGGACAGAGAGTGGCAGGAGATGTGTGTTGAAGGAGGCAACTGCAAGGGATGGAGGCTTGGGAAGCCACTAACGCATGCTTGCAGTATCAAAATTCACATCTCAAACTGACAAAGAGAACATGTTGCACGGGAAAAGCATTTCAGGGGAAGATCTTCAGAGCAGTTTTTAGCTCAGTTGGCTTGAGTGCACCTCGTATCTGTCACTTTGCAAACACCCCCCACTGCCCTTCAAGGGGGTGGTTGGGATCCTGATGGCAGGTTGCTTAAGGATCCTCCTACGAGGAGGAAGGGTGTCAGTGTTCCTATGACAGCAAACATTGACATGTTCCAGAGTGTCCTATTGCTCTTCAGTGCTCACCGAGCAGCAGCAACGTTATGTCATCCAAGGATGTCAGCGTTTCTCTCCTGCTCTTTTGGTTCTGCTGTCCAAAGGATGGGATTTGTCCTCAGTGAAGCACAACCTGCTCTTCCCAGGGACAGCTAATTGCCAGCCAGGGCCACGCAAGCCCACGCTGCACTGTAGCAACCACTGGCTGGTGATCCCACCACCTGCCATTGATGTCATGAGCTGTTAGTGCTGTGGTCTCCCTCTCAAGCACCAGGTCTCGTCAGAGCCAACAGTTTGTTTGATTCGAGACATCCTAAAATGAAAGAATGGGCAAGTGGTTGAAAAAAATCCAAAGAGACTAAAAATCAAGAGGGAATATAAATGATCCTCAGATGCCACATCCAAGCTGGTGTGTTTCAAGATATATTTTATGACAAAAAAATCTCCCTACCAATTATTTTTTCCCAAGCATTTTTTTCAAATATAGAAAGAAAAAGAGTTCTTTGAGGTCTTTCCAGTTCAAGAACAATTGCAGAGTCTCCAAGGTACCACTTGTCTTATCTGGTCTCTCTCTCCTTTGCTTTTAGGGGTCCCACTTTCTATTTGGGAATTTTTCCTCTACACTGCTAAAATAAGACTACACTCAAGATCAAATGATGTCCATCTTCCACCTGGAGTCCTTCATACCATGTTGGGGCAGTGAGTGGAGTTCTTAACTTTACACTTAATTGACTTTCTTCCTCTTATTCCATCTCAGATTTAGCTTCCTCCTTCACCATTTTAATTGTAGTCAACATTGGAAGAGTTTCTGCACTGCATCCACTAAGCTGGCAACACAATCTATTCTAACATTAACTCAATTTCCTTAACGTCAGGTTGCAGGTAAACACACCGAAACTCATCCTAAACTTCCAGCTTACTGGAGGACTGGCAGCAAATACCAGCTGATAGAAACAAGTTTGTGTTCACTCTCTCTCTACCTCCAGCAACAACAGACGTTTGACATCCACAATTATTATCTGCCTCTTTTTCCTTTCTAGCTTCTATTCAGTGTATTGACAAGCTGGATTGGATTTGGAGAGGGGCAGGGAGCCAAGCCTGAGCCACCAGAAGAAATCCATTTGATCATCTGAGTTCCTGTCCACCTCACTGACCTTCGCTGCTCTCACAGCTGTAACAGCTCAGCACGGAGTCGATAGTGAAGCAGAAGGAAAGTTTGAACCAAAGGATTCTGATCTAGGGAGCATCAGATGTTTCAAGGTACAAAAGGCCAGTATCATTACCTGGACTGCAGCAATACAAAGTAAGGAGTTTCCCCAGGGAAGTCCAGTCATCCAGTCTCAATTTAAAGCTGTCTAATATTGGAGATCCCTTCCCACTTTTTGGCAGTTGTTTTCTGTAGATAGGGACCACCATTGCTGGAACCTGTGTGTTGTTCCTAGCCTGAACCTGACCTTCTCCAGCATCCAGCAAGCATCTGGGTTTGATCTTCAGTGCAATGCATTGTACTGGGATTAACGAAATGTTTGAGAATCACAGGCTATCCCCACACTGCAGAAAACAGACTGATATCCTATAGATAATCCAGTTCTGATCGTTAACATTTAATTCATCCAATGTGGTCAGTAGCATAAGAATATCCCTTTGACTATTTTTATAAGCATTTTGTCCAACCTAAATTTAAAAATCCCAAGTGCTCAATATTTTCCAATACTTCCATCTCATTACCCTTAACGATATCCTATTACATTATTTCACCTCAGTTCTTTCTCATTTGGGTCATTTTTTGTATCATTCATTCACTATGAAAGGCATTTACCTGCAAATGTGCTAGATTTCAGTCATATATCTTTCTCTTGGAGGCTGACCTCGATGATTAATAACATAGACTTCAAGAGCTTGACAAGTATGAGTAAGTGCCCCTCAGTATGAGTAAATGCTGAAGCATACATCAACTTTAAGAAATTGGTAGACCATTAGGTTCCTTTTTATCAAGCTTAGCCAAGGTGTGCTTTAATTATCTCTGTTAAGCTTTCCTCCTATATGAATTTCTTGAAACTCCAAGTCATATTTGTGTTCTGAGTGTAAAACACCACTCTTATTTCCAGAACAAAGTCCAACAAAGGCACCCTCTTATGAACATGAAGAGTCCTTAACTCGGCTTTCTCAAACACTGCCATACGCATTTGTAAGATTTATCAAGCCCTAATGAAGGATGCTGCCTCGATTTTGTGGCTAGCAGCCACCTCGCAATACCTTAGATGTGAAAGTAGATTATACAGAGACTAACGCACCACAACATACCTTATTAGGTGATTTATAATTAAGGCTTGAGGGCCTTAATATGGGTTCTGTCTGCAAGGGTCACTTAGCATAGAGGTATTTAAGAGATATTAGTTAAAGCCCATTAAACCCAGGACGGATGTTCTTACTCAAAAGAACAGCATCTGCACCGGTGGGGAGGGAAGAGGGGGCAAACTCTTGACAGTAACTCTATAACTCTATAACTCTTATCTTCAGCTATTCCAACTCATTTTTTTCTGTATATTCTCACAGAGGCACACTGGAAGTGTAAACCCAACACCAAGTATTTATACCTTTTTGGGATAGTACTTCTGCTCTTTTAAAGGATTTTGGCTACAAATATTTTACCCAGATTTTTACAATCTCGGTTAATTGTAGGAAGCTGCGCTTGAATGCAAAAGGTTTTAATGTCAATATTTCTCTGCCAAAAGTGAAAACGGCTGTCCTGCACTATTGCTCATCTGCTTTTAAAGCTCTGCTGTATTCAGGGTGCAGAGGTGCTTTGTGGTTAGTGTCGAGGGGGCAGAGGCAGAAGACAAACGAAGTCGTCATCTGGATCACCCTTCCATACAGATTAACTGTTTGCATCTAGATGGACACAAGTCCTGTGAGACTGGAAGGGAACATCACATTTCCTCCTCTGATTTCAGAATTTAGAAGGGTTCAGAAAAGATATGCAGCACAGGTTAGAGACTATTTCCTGATATGCAATAGTAAATTTAAAGCCCATATTAAAGACTGAAAGCTACGATTTCAGTGCAATATAAATGAGAATTATGTGGACAATGCATGCATGTATACACATCATCTTAGATCCTTTCACATTTCTACCAATGCACTTTGGAGTCCACATAAATTTGCTCTTCTGCACCTCTTCATGATCTTTGTAACTAATGTGGTGCTCAGATGACAGCCTCGTGCTGACAGAAGGATTACATGTCTGAATGTTACCGCCCAAAAGCAATGCGAAGGTATGGAAAGGGGCTGTTTATGCAAGGTCCGTGTGCTCCTCCTGCTCCTCCTGCTCTACTAATAAAATGTCACACCAGGTAACTAGGATATAACCAGGTGCAGTATAATTACTGCGTCTACATGCAAAGCTTCAAAAGGGTAAGGGAAGAATATCCGACATGAGGCACCACTCACGGCTGCTTTTATCTGCCTTGCTGATACTGTTGAAAAGGAAGATGAAACACATTGCATGTTCCTCCAATTTCAGCTGCTGCAGCTGTCATAATAAAATATGTTTTAAAAGGAGCTTCAAAGCCACAGCCGAGACAGTTACTGTGTGCGTACCAAACCAGGCAGACAAAACTTTCCATCCTAAAAAATTGGAGATGATATGGGCAATCTCAGTTGCACCAAGGGGAACTGATTTGTCAGGAATCATGGGCAGAGCCGTGAGCGGTTTTACTCTGCGGGAGATCTCCACGCCTGAACGTTTTTCCGCTCCCCCTGCCAACCACGTCAGTTGGTCTGATAGAAGATGCCACTTCTCCCTGCGTGCTTTGCCTCCCTTTGGCTGAATGAGGGATGGTATAAAAAGAAGGACACTCTCCAGGTGACTAAAGGTTGCACCTGTCATTGTCAGCGCTGGTCTGGGAGGCGATTTAGACACGTTATGAACTAGGTACACCAGCTCCAAATAGGAAAAGGAATGAACTGAGGACGATCAACACCCAGTGGACCAGACCTTTGACGGTGGCCAACAGCACAACTCCCTTTCTGGGACTGCTACACTGCCAGCCAGTTTGTCTTCCATAAATTATGCAGGTTGAAAAAATACACTCCAAACCCAAAATATCTTAATCTTTTCTGCTTGTGTGCGACAACCTCTGCTACCTTCTCTATCAACCCTCAGGAGTATAACAGGTATTAGATAGCAACAGAAGACCTTCTAGGGGAGAGTGGTGATCCTCCCGGGAGAAGCTCAACCTGCTCTTGTGTTCTCTGCTGTAAATGCTGCTAATTGTTCAGGCAGGAGGCAGCCCTGACCAAGCCCTGTGTGGAGGGCTGTAGGACTTTGATGTCCATGATTCTGAACATCAATCTTATTCTAATATGAGTGATTCTGGACAGATGAACTGATCCATGGCAAATGCTGATTGTATTCATGCAGAGGCTTCCTTTGTCTCAAGGCCATCACAAAACCCGGGGAAAGAGGAAGATATTAATAATGGTGATGGAAAACTATGAGCTTGCCAGGAAGCTTCTGCCTGAAATTATCTCTGTGGTGGGGTTTGTCAGTCATGCACTTGACCTTCTGTAGTCAGCCCCTGCAGTAAATGTCCACAGTGTAGTACTGTATATTTGATGATCATGGTACAATTCAGGACGGATAATTCAGGATGGATAAGAAATAGAAAAAAAAAATTCATAGATTTTACTTTGAGTTCAGTAAGACTTCAGAACAGTGCAGACCCAGTTCCTCAGCTGCAGTCTATTTGCTCTGGAGCAAAACTTTCAATAGTATCTACTTCACTTAATTTCAGAAAAGGTTTTCTTAGGCTTTAACTTTGAATCAGAGAGGCATAAATCAGATTGCTGCATGTCAGCTGAACTATTTGTGCACACTCTCTTAAATTTGAAATCAACTTGTTCTGGTCCTCACTGGCAAAGCGACAAACTGACTTATTTCCTCCCACAAAATACTATGACTTTGAAAGTGTTGAACTGAGGACATTTCCTGCAGAAAAAAAACCCCAAACAACCAAGCAACCAACATACGAGTCAGCAGTGTTAAGTTATTATGAAAAAAGCAAACCCCCATCTTATTATATTATTAATATATATTAATATTATATTATCATAAGTATTATATAATGTCTACACATGAAATTATGAAGGGATAATACAGCCTGTAAAACATAGGAAGGAAAGCCTTGTCTGGAATAGTGAACATAGTTTGAGTATTACATTTCAAGAAAGACGTGAACTGATTGCTGAGAATCCAAGAGAGAGACAGATGGGAGATTCACAAACAGGACCAGCAAAGAGTATCTAGAATTAGTATAAAAATAAATGACTGAGGGAAGGCATCAGAGCAGTCTCCTAATTGTATATGAGGTGGCTAGCCAAAAGTGGTCTTTCAGAAGGAAGAGAGGGAAGAAATCAATCCCACCCACAAAACCTCACAACACCAACACCTCCTAAATCCCTCCGAGCTCTCTTCCACATCAAGAGACACTGAGGAGCTATCAGCAGAGACTGTCCACCTCCCTGTGCCCCCTGACACCTCTCCAGCCATCCACGCATTCACTGCTCTCCACCCTCACTTCCCCAGATTTACACCACTGCAGTTGCAGAATTAAACTTCACCCTCTCAAGGGTGAGAACAAGGATGATAAAGTCCTACCTTGGCCCCCAGTATGCACTTTTCCCAACATCATTAAGAAGCCTTGGACTGTTTTTAACAATATGGTCAAATGCAGGTCTGGAGAATGTCTTAAAGAAATTTTATCCTATGACTCCACCTGACTAACACAAATTGAGTTGCATTAGATAATGCAGAGATCCCTTTCACAAGTCCATTCCTTTTTTTGAGAACATGTCTCAAAATAAGTGCAAGATGACCAAACAAGTAAAAAAGTCCTTCAGCAGTGCTGTATAAAACAATTCATCACTTTTCTTCTTTTTCCTTCCATTTTACATGATTCCAGACCACCTGAACTCCTTGAATCAGGACAATATTTTGTCCAGTAAGTCATTTAAAAGGTTCCAAAAGTTTTATTTTAAAAAAGAAGCAGTGAAAGGACTGTACCTATCCCATTTGTTTCTTCTAACATACTTGCATCAAACTGTTCAGTATTTTTCTTGGTAAGAGCTAGTGACATCAAGAAACGTGATTGAGTGATGTTGCTTGAGTGCATGGCAGCTGACTCAAGAACCATATGTCTCATTCTGCTGCCACCACTGAAGTAAGGTGAGATGTACTCCATCAAATTCAGATGTGAACACAGATATTTTTTTTTTCCCCTAATCTATGCAAAAAGTTCTTACACTCAGCCAAATCTCATTCATACAAGTGAAAATTCTTGGATCTACCAGATGCGCATAGCACACTCAGCAAGATTCCACAGATTGAACTGTGTTTTTGCACTTGATTAGGAAAATGCTGCAACACGTGTTCTATTTTTATATTTCTATATCTTGATCTCACCAATAGCCACAAAATATAGGTCAAAGAACCCTTTCTGGGTTAAAATAAAGCATCAAAGCATTATTTTTAGTATACAGGTGCAAATTTGGTAGAAGAATTCCATTGTTACTTATTTTCCACTTTCTCCTCTAAAGCAGACTTCAAGAATAGATGAATGAATGCATCCCAGAATTTCACTACTTACAGAAATGGGACAAGTGGTCACAATCTTATCAGTGTTTTCAAAATATTAACAGTATTCTTTTTGTGCTCTTGGGACTCAGTGTCCCTACAGAAGCAGATGACCTTTTTGCTGCTGGTTTTATTTCTTCCAGTAGATCCGTCTTTCCCAAGTACATTTGAGATGCAATCTTATTGTTCTGAGAAAAGTCGCACAGGAGCTCACAGGGGGTAGTTAGAAAAAGGCCAGTGTATACTGAGCGTCCTATAATTCAAAATGCAAGTGCTTTGGGTTCTTATGCCCTTGGATATGTACATACATCTTCTCTTGCTTACATAAATGAGTGCCTGAGTGATATTGATAAGAGCCAGGGTATTGTTTTCTTTGCAAGGCAGAAACATTTAACAGATACATTGCAAGTGGCTCTGCAAATTTAAGATATCCCCAACCAGTAGTGTTTGCTACTGCTGAAGATAAAAGCAGGAGTAAAGAAGTCATCGTAGGCATGCTCTGTGAAAAGGAAAGCATTCTGCAAGATCATTTCACTTTCAGATGCTAACAGCCTTTCTTTAGTATCATCCAAAGAGGATTTTTCCCCCGAATATGGCATGGGAATTTGCAAATTGGTGTTACCAAGCAAACCTTTCCCCTGCAAGCAGCCACTGAAAGGTGAAGATACTCTTGACGCTGACAGTCCTGGAA
The DNA here is from genome assembly GCF_000687285.1 of Phaethon lepturus. Lineage (NCBI taxonomy): Eukaryota > Metazoa > Chordata > Aves > Phaethontiformes > Phaethontidae > Phaethon > Phaethon lepturus. The sequence goes on along the minus strand of NW_010553196.1, from coordinate 31,983 downwards.
ATTACGGGCAACAGGTCAGTGCATGGTGACTGAAGCCACCCAGTTTAAACCAGTTGGTGACTTCACCAGTTAAGGACCACAACACTATTGGGAGGGGGTCATGGTCTTGTTTAGATCATCCCCCACTGATCAGGGCTGACCTCCCCTCCAACCAGTCTTCAGTCTGTGACAGCCACCCCATCTCTGGCAGGATTGCACCTTGTATCCCAGCTTGTACTGACACTCCAGATGACTTGTGGAAGTACAGCCACTCTGTTCACTCATCCCCAGTGACGTTCAGATGTCAGAAAACCTCACTGCAAATAATTTTTAATATAAAGGTACAAAAGGAGCTCAGTCACCTAAATGTGCCACTAGGGAATAATGTCTTAAGTCTTGCTCCAGAGGCATCAAGAACAGTCAGTCTGACCTATTCCACTTCCTTTTGACCTACATAGAAGGAGGTGAAGCTATGGCCTATCTATTGTCCATCACACATCTCATCTACGCTCTCTTAAGTACTTGGATCCAGGACCTGTCATTCTTCCCTACGTTCTCATCTAGTTATAGCAAGGCAAATGATGAGTTGTCAGAAATGGCTTCAGGCCTGGCTTTGTTGCATTTCTTTTCACATCAGTGTCCACTTACCAGGATGTGTTTATGCTCTAAGCTAAAAATATTATTACATTGTAGAGCATGAAAGCAAATGTTCGTGGAAGGCCTGAGCTTTAACATCTTATTCAACACCGTAATTGAATGTCACTACCTTTATCTATGTTGTAAGTGTTGTAGTTTGAAGGAGAAAATTAGTAACATTTGGGCTCTTCTAACAGTATTATTTCAGATTTTAGAAACATAGTGACCTAAGCATTTTATAGATATATGCTTTAGGGTCAAATAGTCTTTAGAAGAAAAAATATTTTTCACTGAAAAGGTGATAAGCTCAAGCCAAAATTTGAATAGCAAAATAGCAAGCTCTTCTTTGCCAGAAGCAGAAAAAAAACCCCTGCTGCTATGCCTACTGAAGATCCATCCCTTCTTAGCCCTTGTTTTTATCACTTATTGACACTTCTATCTCCAGTGTAATTTAGTAATAATTCAACCAGCCTGCTGGATGATAAACATTAAATATTCTATTATTAGCTTAATTTAGACAGAGAGAGACTATAACTGACCCTATGAAGAAATCTGGCATAAAGCATTACAAGTCATTTAAAACTCTAATACTGCCATTGTGAGCATCTGAATTTATTCCCTTCTCTGCAAGCTAGGACAGAATGAAGCCCCACAGGGTTGTTTCCCAGCACAGACATAGTGAGACAGCTTTCGCAACGAGAATTTGTTGATCTCGCTAAACTCCGGGCTGTCCTAATAATAGTATTTTTAAAGCAATAAACTTAACTATTAATTTGCCAGTTGATGGATTAAATGTTCACAAGTCGTTTCCTGTATTTTCCTCAACTAACCCGAGAGGTGACCCAAGACCCAGATAACCGCTGGCGGGTTGGGGAGGGTTGAAGGTGAAGCAGGAGAAGGGCCCGCGGCTGCTCGCCCGCTCTCCATGGTGCTGCAGCGCCTCTGCCTTTTGCCCAAAAATGCCCCTTTTGGCCTCATTTCTACACCAGCTCCAGCAACCAGCAGTAGTTTACCCATGTTTCCCAGTCACCAGCACCTCGCAGGACCAGATGAGCACAGCAGTACCTTATTCCTGCTCTATTCTCGTACCATACCAGCTTTAAACCTTATCAAACTGTATACTATTTTTAAACTTGAACTATGCTTCCAGCAAGTAAAGGTAAATTCCTAGATGGAATTGTTCTTTAAAAAATGGATTTTGTGATTGAGGTGCCTACCACCAACATTGAACTTTTGTTCACATGAGATTTGAATAAAGCTATTTGTACCTGAAAATATTTGATATTCAATGTCTCATAGATAGTACTTCGAAACACAGCAAAACTGACACTCATTAAAAGCCCCATCATTTTTGAAGTATATTCTCTTCAGTGCCCCAGAAACATGGTGACATTTCTGCAAACAAATCTGCTACCATGCCAGAGACCTAAAAAAAAAATCAATTGTAGTTATACTCTTAACATATCATTTTCAATTTTTTCCCCCCTCTGCATTGAGCAGGACATTTTAAATAATGGCTGTTTGCATTCAAATCAAATCATTTAATATCTACAATACCATGCCTTCATGACACTATCTATTCTTGAACAGCTTCAAGTTTGAAATGAAGCTTTAATTGGAGGATTAGTACTTTTCAAAGATTGCAGTGCATTTTCAAAAGGACTTTTTTCTTGTATATAGTAACAATTTTAAATCATCCAATTTCCTACTTCTGACTCATTGGATAAAACTCCTCCTTTAAAAGAAATAGATTAATTCCTTTCTGTGTGGAAGCTGGGGTCTGGACGCTTCTTTCTGCTTATGATCCTCTGAATAGACCCTGTTTCCATCCACCATTTCTGCTGCTTGGATCAGCTTGGGAAGAACAGGGCACTGTCTTTTCCTCCACCTTAATCTGCTTTAAACCTTCCTTACTAAAGACCTTAAATCCATAAGTAAAGATTTGAAAAAAAGCCACAAATCAATTACATACTCACTCATACAAGTAACTTCACTATGACTTTGGTGGGGTTATGCACATGTAGATAGTGACCGTTTGATCATATGGACCTATTTATTGCATATCGTGGTAGGGTGTGATTGTGGCCTGATTATCAAAAGCAATAAATTATTTCAGTAGATTTTCCAGAGTGGAAGTTGATAGACCTGATGCCCTGAGAGTTTCTTCTGGAGTCCACTTACAGACTCAATAGTCTACTTAAAATCACAACCCTCTATCTTCTCAAGCATGTTTGAGAAGTCTTCTGGGTGACTCTCACAGGTTCTGGGAAATCTTTGCACCTGGGATTTCAGCATCACTC